>NC_091132.1:140787105-141094605 GCF_040183065.1 Periplaneta americana
GTTTTATAAAAAATGTCAATAGCTCGACAACCGATAAACTCGAATAGTCAAAATTTGGTACAGTATAGTCTATTGATAAGTACTAAACATGTAGTGCAGTAAGAATTTCATATTGATAACTTTAAAACTGTAGATAGCGGTTCTGAAAAATGTAATCCAATTCTATTACGTATTCTTAAAAGCAATAACAGTAACAGAAATGCTCAAGCTACCACAAGAAATGCTATACAGAGTTTTTACAGTATGTCTTGAATAATTATGCGTACCGTAATGGACTACAAACGCAGCTCGGCAAGCTGAGGGCAGGGCAGATAACAATCTGGAGGATCGCATGTTGTACAGCCCACAGTTCCACACAACACAACAGACTGCCCTCATCCCTTTATTTTGTTACGGCGGGTAACTTCTAAGCAGGGTTGCCATCTATTACGAATTTCCCCACACAGTGAAACGAGCATGTTTTGGTCGGTTATTTACGACTTTTTATCAACTAGTAGATTATTTAGCGTGGATGGAATTGGCGATAGCGAAATTAAAGTTCGCGTGATGAGGCAGAGAAATCGTCATGGAAATTACCTGACATTCGCCTTAGAGTTGGGGAAAACCTCCGAAAAACCCACCAGATTATCAGCCGGAATGGTAATGGAATCGAAACTTCGGATTAGCGGTCTTTGAGGACTGTCCTTCCTTAAGGAGATTCAAGAATAACTTAAAAAGTTGTATATAAAGTGCAAATTAAAATTAAGGTGACATTCAACATTTAATTTTTTAAGGTGACATGTATTTATCTAGCCTGACGAGTTACTTCCTTGATTTAAATTGTAAATTATTTAAAAATAGCGTGTAAGAGGGCCTTAGACTAGAAATGTTTAGTTTAAATGTAGTTCTGTTTATAAGTATGCATAAGAATGTAATTATTTGACATATTTGAACTGTTGTATCAGTGAAGCGAGGTGAGTCAGTGAAGTTATGGTTTTACAGTGCAGTGAACAGTTGCGATCAGTGATAATTTATAGCGTCAATAAAATGTATTCTATAATGTCAGTGAAATGTGTTACAGAGTGTCAGTGAAATGTGTGGTAAAGTGTCAGTGAAATGCGTCATAGTGCCACTACAGGGAATGAGATGAGAGTAAAGTGAAAGATTATTGAAACTTATGTAGGGCCTATACATAATTATGTAGGTTGTATTGTAAAATTATGTATTTTATTTATGTTTTATTATTGTTGTGTTAAATTGTATTGTGTATTCTTATTGTATTGTGTATAAAATTGTATATGTATTGTAAAATTGTATTGTGTATTGTAAATTTTATTGTTTATTGCTTATCATTGCATTGTGTATTGTTTATATTGTATATACCACTGCCACCGGGTGCTTGCCCACTTGCAGTGTAAATAAATACATACATTAGCAGGTAAACTCAACTACCAACTGAGTTACACCTTTGGCCTCACAAAAATGTTTTATAATAATAATAATAATAATCATCATCATTATCATCATCACTACCATAATTGTAATTTCGGGTTTCCTCAGGTTGACATTACATTCTTTGTTAATAATATGTGGGTATTAATGACTAGGGCCAGGATTTTGATGACCTATAAATCATGAAAAAATGTCCTAAAATCAATGCATTTATGACCTAAAAATCTAAAAAAAATGCCATTAAAATGCCCTAAAAATTGTTCTTACATAATTGTCTTAGTAGGAAAAGAGGTTTTGTACTACTTCATATTTAGACTAGTAATTAAACTAAATTCTAGTACCAACATTTAAGTTTATTTAATTTTACATAATTTTTTCTAAGTGCTACACTTTCATTAATTATTTTACCTGATTAGTTTCCATGTAGTCCAGCAGGTACAGAGGAGTCTGTATTGAAGGGGTGGTTGGAGTGTACTACGTTAAAATGGCAATATTTGTGTAGAAAAACGATTAACATATTATAAAAAATAATGGGTATTAGCCACCAGCATAGCTTGGTCGGTTAAGGCGCTTGCCTGCCGATCCGGAGTTGCGCTCGGTCCCGGGTTCGATTCCCGCTTGGGCTGATTATCTGGTTGGGTTTTTTCCGAGGTTTTTCCCAACCGTAAGACAAATGTCACGTAATCTATGGCGAATTCTCGGCCTCATCTCGCCAAATATCATATCGCTATCATCAATTCCATCGACGCTAAATAACCTCGTAGTTGATACAGCGTCGTGAAATAACCAAGTAAAAAATAGTGGGTATTAATGGACAAAATATGTAGACAATAGTAAGTACATTATGCAACAAGCCTATAATGATAGTAATTAAGAAGCGAGTATGGATGTTTATGAAACGAGCGTAAGCGAGTTTCATAATTTTCATACGAGCTTCTTAATTACCATTATAGGCGAGTTTCATACGACTTTTTATGCTCGACCATATTTCTAACTTGAAATTATTCAGATGTATACATTTTATTTGTATCTGACAAGATCGGAAGTGACCTTGTTCTAGGTCGTGAATTGTGAGATGTGCGCAGACGCGAAAGTATTGATTTTTTCCGAGGAACAATAATGTCATTGACCTTGATGTAATCCCGTTAAACTTGATATAACCTTGATTATTGAATTCGACATTGAAAAACGAGATGACAAATTGAATTTATTTGAATATTATTTACAATTAACTCTAATTATTATAGTAACAGAACATAACCTTCTGTGACAGTATTGGATTTCCAGCCTCCGTGACTTTTCGCTAATTCTCTTTCGATTGCATATCCGAGAATAATCGATACTTGCGGTTTTATAACGGTACAAAGCTGACTTGTCATTGGCTGAACACCTGTAAGCTGAGTTGTCATTGGCTGAACACCTGTACTTTAATGAGTAGGTGTACTTTAATGACATGCATTAAAGGACTGCTACCAGGTGTATAATTACTACATTTCGGCATGGTCGAGCATAAAATATCAAAGGAAATAAACATTATTTTATATTAATGATGGGGATTTAAGGCCAAAATTAAATGAAAATGCCTTAAAAATGTCCAAATAAAACAAAAGATGCTCTTATGAGTTGAAACAGGCAAAAATGCAAAAAAAAAATGCCCTAACAAACGTGTCTTAAAACACTCAGTTTATCACATAAATATAAGTACTAAAGCAGCTATGTTTCTGGTTTACTAGAAAAAAGATGCAATTTCATCAAAATCCTAGCCCTATTAATGACTATTATCTTTGCTAGGAATGAAGAACTATAATTTACAATGAACAAATAGGCTCTATATATAGTAGACCTATTTATCTTTTATAAAGACATCGGTGGTTGCAAATATGTTGTCACTTATTTTCGGACCTCCTATCGCCCCTCACGATGCAATGTCAACGTCCTTGTTAACCTGTAGTAGCTGATGCCGATAACACAATAGTACGACTCTTATAACTTCATCTTACATCTACGAATGTGTCGAAAAAGTGCTCTCAATGTGAGCAAGTTTGAAGAAGCAATTAAATTTGAAATCGAACAGGGACCATACCACGTTATAGGAAACACTTCCGATAGGAATCTCTGTATTTGCAGAGAGATACATTCACACCCAAACAGAACATGATTTCGGTCGCCCCACTGACCGCAGCTACATCTAGCGGAATCTAATAACCGAATATTGTATTGATAAGCTGGGGTAAGGGCCACGTTATGCTTAATATTCATAATTAACGAAATCTCTTGTAGCGCTAATACAGCCATCTAATATATATTGGTCTTAATTTTTTTTCCGTCTCGTCTCTTTGCTACCTGGACGTATTGCATGCGGAAATCCGGAAGTCAGGGGTTCAATTAACGTGGGCACATCCTGCGCTGCGGTCTTCGCCAGCTGATCCACATATTCATTTCCGGGAATACCTGAGTGACTAGGAATCCACACCAGTTGTATGTCGTTTTGCAATGTTTGAAGTTCTAAGAGGAGTTGTTTATAATGTACCAATGCCATGAACCATGATGCAGGGCACTCCTCGAGTCCATAAAGATCCGTATATGTGAGTCGTGTACGTGACGTAAAGAAACCAGTGCTCCTTCCACTGCATGGATTTCAGCCGTAAATATACAGGGACATCATTTTATTTTTACTTCAATTTTTATTCTACCTGAGTTTTTGAATGTACTTCATTCCCACCCCTTCTACTAATGAAGTTCAACCGCCTTCCACACAGATCCAAGACCGCATATACAGTCATAGTAGCCTTACGGTCATAGTAAACAGTACGTTCCAAAAATATGTTCGCGTTTTCCAGTGACGAAAGAGCTTCCAATATTGCATCATTTTCCATTTGTCTACGTCGCATCCCGGTTTCCCCCACCAGCTTCTATTCGCCTCTCTGTAAATGCTAGTGGCTGGGCTGTCGTAGTTCTTTTCTGAGAACATTAATTTCTGTTAGGAATTGGACGTCTACGTAATATTATACCCATACAATTGTTTAAAATAGTTTAAATAAAAGGGCCTCGTTAAGTAATTAACTATCACGTGATTTCCTCCCTTCCTACGACGCTGCGACGTAACCACGTGGACGGACAGTAGATACCATGTCTGAGTAATTTTATCTTTTCGGATCGGGCAGAAGTGAAGATTGAATTTACAGTACGTAAGGTCTCTTTTATAGAGTAGGTACAGAATTATTTCAACATGAGTTACTGATACGAAGTACGAGCCTGGTAATTGGAATTACGTACAATAGTCTATAGTGCGATAATATGCACATTAGAACTGAAGCCTGTATCGAAATGAACGGCCACCATTTTCAAAAAATGTGTTTAAATATCCATATTATGATTATTTTTCAATTTAACTTCATTCTCTATAGTGTACGCTAATGTGCTGTAGATAGTATAATATACATTGCATAATGAATACGTCCGCATGGATAGCTCAGTTCGTGAATAAAAACACTCATTGTTAATACCGTACTGTACTTTGATTAAACAAAATCCTAATGAAAATTATCAAACTCAAAATTGAGATATTTCGTAGTTTACGTATATGGATGAACTACTTTTCTTCCCTCCTATACCTAGTAAAGTGATTTGTTTGTATATTACACCAGTATCATCGAACTCCAGTCGTGGAAGGGGTTAGCAAACGGTATTTCCGGTTCTTAATCGTTGGTCCAAAGGTAAAGCCAGGTTAATATTAGAAATGTTAGTAAAAATAAAATGATGTCCCTGTAGAAGTATTACTATGTAAACTAAACGCTTGTGTAGCTTCTGTGGTTTTATTATAATAGGCCGCACCAGTACCTTCTTCCATTTTTGACCCGTCGGTGTAAATTTCCAGGAGATGTGGATAAGTCATCATCAGCTGTTGAACATATTCACAGAAAAGAGCTCTAGTAGGTTGGTGGTGTTCAAACTTTTGAATATCAAAGGATATGTTATTAGTAACAGCGATTACAAATATCAATTAGAATTGGACAAGCACGTGCAGGAGTCTTACACAATGTTGGAACTCTCCCATATGCGGCAACTTATGATTTAAATTAACGAATAGGCCTATAGATAAAAGACATAACTCTTCGAATAGCAATAGTAGGAATAGCAACATGCTGGGGTGTTAGACATGCTTGTAACAGACTGATTCGACAGTGTTTTCATTCAATTATTTAAAATATTGTTTTGTAATTTTGTTATGGCTGTGATGTGTTCTTTGTAACGTGTTTGAAATGATCTGCCTGTCTGTCCTATGTAGAAGTTGTTGCAGGTGTTACATTTGAGTTTGTATACGCCTGTGTGGTTATATTTGTTTGTTTGTGTTGTTTGTGTGTTGAGATGTTTTTGTAGAGTATTATTTGTTCTGTATCCGATGTTGTAATTTAATTTCTTGAATGAGGTTGCAATCTTGTATGTGTTTTTGTTTTCTTATGTTAGTGTGATGTATTTTTTGTGTTCTTGTGTTTGTGTTGTATTCTTATGTTTTGTGATTATTTTTTGTCTTATGTATTATGTTGTCTATTATGTTGGGGTTGTATCCGTTTAGGCCCCAAGACCAGTTCCGAAGAAGACCAATAGGCCTAACAGGTCGAAACATCTAAACCAGGTACGATAGAATTTAACACGAGAATGACATATAATACATATTCCGAAGTGATATACAGTACTTAACAAAAGTTTAAGACCATGAGCAAATTTCATATAATTATTTTCTGGTCCTATATTTTTGTTTCTATTTCCCTCATGAATATTTTGTCAATTATTTGGACTGTGAGATATCTATCGACGCAAAGAAAGTAAAATTATGACATTTAGTTTTCGAGTTATGATTTTAATGAAATATTTTGTTACTGTAAAAAATGTTACATTTATAATTACGGAATAATTTATTGATGCTAAATCAACATGTTTATTGTAGTCATGATTTTTTTCAAGCAATTTGAGAAGTGTGAGAACACATTGGTACCAGAAAGTAAAATTTAAAAAATTTTATTTTCGTTTTGTAATTTTTTGCATATTTTTCCAAAATAAGGAAAATAATAGTAGAAATAACGTTAAGTAAAGGCATTCATAGCTTCACTGTGGAATAAGCTAACGTAACCGGACCTACGCCAATCGAAAGTACGAAATCACGTGACATTACTACAGATACTACGTTAGCTTATTCCACAATGAAGCTATGAATGCCTTTACTTAACGTTATTTCTACTATTATTTTCCTAATTTTGGAAAAATATGCAAAAAATTATAAAACGAAAATAAAATTTTTTAAAATTTTCTTTCTGGTGCCAATGTGTTCCCACACTTCTCAAATTGCTTGAAAAAAATCATCACTACAATAAACATGTTGGTTTAGCATGAATAAATTATTCCGTAATTATAAATGTAGCATTTTTTATAGTAACAAAATATATCATTAAAATCATAACTCGAAAACTAAATGTCATAATTTTACTTTCTTTGCGTCGATAGATGTCTCACAGTCCAAATAACTGACAAAATATTCATGAGGGAAATAGAAACAAAAATATAGGACCAGGAAATAATTATATGAAATTTGCTCATGGTCTTAAACTTTTGTTAAGTACTGTAGTGTTAAATTACAAAACAATATAATTATTACAGCATTAAAACACACATTAAAAATCATGTTTAGACTATACATGTTTCAGGACTTGCGATCCTATCTTCAATGGTCGTGATTAATCAGCTGATGTTCGGTGATGTACGACGTCGGTGCGGGTTGGTGACTGAATGCGACTTATTAAAGTTAACAATTAACAAATTAACCATTATAACACCGAATATCCGCTGATTAATCATGATTAGAGAGCGGAATTTAGGCAAAACCCTATTTTTTTCCTTGATACATGCAGAGTTAAGATTTAATATTTACATTTATAGTGGAATTATAGGTATAAATAAAGGGGTTTTATAGTGCCTAAAAATACCTAGCCTATTTCGACGTTAGTGCCTAGGCCTATTTTAATGTGTTTTTTTTTGCATCATTTTTCGTAACTGTTTACTATTTTTCTTAACATCCTGTACCGTTTACATTCCAAGACGGATAACAACTCCTTCCTAGCAGTGAACAACACAATAGAGAAGTACCTCCGGGCCACCCCTTCTCATTCTTACAATTTTTCAAATGTTATATGTTATATTTTATTTTAACGACGCTCGCAACTGCAGAGGTTATATCAGCGTCGCCGGATGTGCCGGAATTTTGTCCCGCAGGAGTTCTTTTACATGCCAGTAAATCTACTGACATGAGCCTGTCGCATTTAAGCACTCTTAAATGCCATCGACCTGGCCCGGGATCGAACCCGCAACCTTGAGCATAGAAGGCCAGCGCTATACCAACTGAGCCAACCAGGTCGACCAATTTTTCAATCCTAAAATTCCAACTTTCAGTCGGCTTGGGTACCGTAGTCGGTATAGTGCAGGGCTTCTGTGCTCGAGGTTGCGGGTTCGATCCCGGCCCAGGTCAATAGCATTTAAGTGTGCTTAAATGGGACAACGTTTAAATGCGACAGGCTCATGTCAGTAGATTTACTGACATGTAAAAGAATTCCTTCGGGACAAATTATTATTATTATTATTATTATTATTATTATTATTATTATTATTATTATTATTATTATTATTATTATTATTATTATAACTTTCTCATTTTGTTAGCAATTTAACACAAACTCGCTGGGTTGTACCGAATAAGCATTCTCTTACATTCCAAGACAGATAACAATCCCTTCTTTTTTCTCACCATTTGTAAGTACAGCAGTGAGCGACACAATAGCCACAATAGGTGCTGATCATCTACTGTGAAGCGAACTATGGAAATGTGATTGGTGAATGAAAAACACTAACTTAAAGACAGAATGTCTTCATTTTGTGTATGCATGTTTACCCTTGTAAAATGTGAAATGTGTGGAAGTTTCTTTTAATCGTAGAATTTTGCATTAAATAAATGTTGAATCTTACATTAGTGGCATTCTTTAACAAAAAAAAAAAACTATTTTTAACCTAACCTAACACAAAAAGCCTACTTTTTTATTTTATAGAGCCTAAACATAGGAATTTAAAAGCCTAAAATGCCTAAAATGCCAAAAAATTCCGCTCTCTAATCATGACCACTGAAGATAGAACCGCAAGTCCTGAAACATGTATGGTCTAAACATGATTTTTAATGTGTGTTTTAATACAGTGATAATTAAATTATTTTTATATATTTTAACCAATGCAGGGGTGTATTTCAGGCCTAGCGAGCCCTAGCGGCGCCAGGGTAATATTTTTCGAGGCCAGGCGGCGCCAGGGCACTTCCGCGATTTTCATATAATTTTCAAATTTTGCATATATGAAAAGTCATATTTTATTCATATTCAAGCAATTTCATAGTGAGCTCCGGCAACATAGATTCGAATTCATGTGTTTTTGTCTGACATTCCATAAGTATTCCAGTGGATATGATGATGATGATGATGATGATGATGACGACGACGATGATGTTGATGATGATTTCTATTACCGTTACTAACGAAATCCCAGTACCACGGTACCTTTATATTTAGAAATACACCATTGACAACATTTATTTTGTGAAAGACAGTACTCCTACATGCTTTCTTGCTTCCCTTGAAAAGCAAACAAAGAGTTTGTTATTTTAAGAAAAGTCTTTATTGGAAGTTATGGACGTAAACGCGGGTCCTTTAATTCCAGGACAAGACCAACGACGTAGCTGAGGTTGTAGCGCATTTGTCTGCTGATCCGTAGTTGCGCTTGGGTGTGAGTTCGATTCTCGTTGGGTGATTACCTGGTTGGGTTTTTTTTCCAAGTTTTTTCCAAACCGCAAAGCGAATGTCAGGTAATCTATGGCGAATTCTCGGCCTCATCTCGCCAAAAACTGTCTATTACCAATTCCAACTAGGCTAAATAACCCGGTAGTTCATACAGCGTCGTTAAATAGTAAAGTTAAAAAAATTTAGTACAGGGGATGTCAAATGCTTTATTCTATTCACTTCTGTATATTCAAATCTGTAACTTTTTCCAATATCTATATCTTAAACACTCGTAAAAGTCTAATTTCTGCAACCCATTCATTCATTCATACATTCATTGATTGATTGATTGATTGATTGATTGATTGATTGATTGATTGATTGATTGATTGATTCATTCATTCATTCATTCATTCATTCATTCATTCATTCATTCATTCATTCATTCATTCTTTTATTTATTTACTACAGTAATTTATTATACATCTTGATTACACAACTTTTAACACTATATCACTTCGGAATATGTATTATATGTCATTCTCGTGTTAAATTCTATCGTACCTGGTTTAGATGTTTCGACCTGTTAGGCCTATTGGTCTTCTTCGGAACTGGTCTTGGGGCCTAAACGGATACAACCCCAACATAATAGACAATATAATACATAAGACAAAAAATAATCACAAAACATAAGAATACAACACAAACACAAGAACACAAAAAAATACATCACACTAACATAAGAAAACAAAAACACATACAAGATTGCAACCTCATTCAAGAAATTAAATTACAACATCGGATACAGAACAAATAATACTCTACAAAAACATCTCAACACACAAACAACACAAACAAACAAATATAACCACACAGGCGTATACAAACTCAAATGTAACACCTGCAACAACTTCTACATAGGGCAGACAGGCAGATCATTTCAAACACGTTACAAAGAACACATCACAGCCATAACAAAATTACAAAACACTTCCACATATCCAGGACACGTCACAAATGCTAACCACACCTACAGAGACATCAACACAGACACGGAAATTCTACACATTCAACCAAAAAGCCAGAAACTAAGCACACTAGAACAATACGAAATATACAGACTCACGAAAACACACCCTAATGAAATTCTCAACACACAACTCAATTTCAGAACACACACACTCCTTAATTCCACATTACACTACACAAGCACACCCCTCACAGGAAACAAAACAAGAGGCGCCAAGACCAGCAACGATCAATTCTGAAGAAGACCAATAACAGGTCGAAACATTTAAACCAGGTACGATAGAATTTAACACGAGAAAGTCATATAATACATATTCCGAAGTAATTTATTATTGAGTTACTTATTTAAATACTTTTATTTGTTTACTTGTTTTTATTTATGTATTTATTTACTGATTTACTTACTCATTCGTTTGTTCGTTTGTTCGTTCCTTAGTTCCTTCCCTCCTTCGTTCATTCGTTTACTTATTCATTTGTTCATTTACTTATTCACTCATATATTCATTCATTCATTTCTTTATTCTTTAATTAATCAATTTATTTATCTATGTATTTATTTATATTATGACAGAATTTCTCCGTGTTCTAAGCAGTGATCCTGTGTTAATTTGATAGATTTGCACAAGGGCCTACACACGAAAACCGAATGCTGACCGAAAAATGGAAAAAATACACAATTTATATTTACTATATCTCTTAAGTTTTCTCTGTATTTTTAAAGTATGGATTTGTGTTATGCCAATCAAATTACATACTCTATATGAGCCTATCCAGGACTGGTTCATAATTCTTAACAAAGTGAGAAAAAATAAAATAAAACCCCATTATTTATATATTAGTCACGCTTTATTTAATTATTTCATGTTTGTCTTGTAGCATGTTATTTAGCAGTGACCTTGGACCATAATGACCACATGACAGGAGAATCCTAATCTTTTGAATATCGTAGGTCTCAAATGTTAAGGGCAGAGATAATAACTAATTGCATAGATACATACTGTACATGAATAAATATCTTAGAACTAAAAACTGAAACCGAACTTAAAATGGGACGCGTAACTATAATAGTAAACCAATATAACAGAAAGTGGAAAGAATATAGAGTCTATATTTCCTAACACGCTTGTTGCGGAAAGCAACCGCATTTGCCTTTCCCAAGAAAAACTGCAAACATGGCATGATGAATCTGTCTACGAGGGCAGTAGGAGGAACAAGGAAAAAAGCATAAGATTTGCTTATGATATGGCGTTGTTAGCAGAAGAGGAGATGATTCTAAGTGATATGCTTGCTACTGGAACTAAATGACAGCTGTGAGCAGTGTGGGATGAAGATAAATGCAAATAAGACGAAGACCATGGCCATAGAAAGAAAAATAAAGAAGGTAAACGTGGGAATTTTAAATGAGGCAGTAGAGCAAGAGGACAGATTCAAAATACTTGCCGTGTAGGCTACTGTAAGCACTAACATGAGCTGCTGCCAGGAAGTAAAAAAAAAAAAAAGGATAGCAATGGTCAAGGAAGCTTTTAATAGAAAAAGGAGAATCTTGTGCGGGTCCCTAGAAAAAGAACCAAAGAAAAGACTAGCGACGTGCATTTTGTGGAGTATAGCAGAAACATGGACATTACGAAGAAGTGCAGAAAAGCGTCTAGAAACATTTGAAATGTGAATATGGAGAAGAATGGAGCGTGTGAAATGGACAGACAAAATAAGAAACGAAGCGTCCACACCTGTGGAGTAACGGTCAGCGCGTCTGGCCGTGAAACCAGGTGGCCCGGGTTCGAATCCCGGTCGGGGCAAGTTGCCTGGTTGAGGTTTTTTCCGGGGTTTTCCGTCAACCCAATACAAGCAAATGCTGGTAACTTTCGGTGCTGGACCCCGAACTCATTTCACCGGCATTATCACCATTTCATTCAGACGCTAAATACCTAGCTGTTGATACAGCGTTGTAAAATAACTGTATAAAAAAAAAAAAAAGAAACGAAGCTGTGTTGGAAAGAGTGGGTGAAGAAAGAATGATGCTGAAACTGATTTGGGAAACAAAAAGAAATTGCCGGGTCACTGACTGGGAAGAAACTGACTACTGAAGAATGCAATGGAAGGAATGGTGAACGGGAAAAGAGTTCGGGGCAGAAGAAGATATCAGGGAAAAACCTGCCCTCGGTCAAAACACTATGAATGAATGAACACGCTCGTAATAACAGTTGTGTTTACTTATTAGTCACCAGTTGAAAAACCACAAAAACAAAAACAAAAACGGATCGAAGGACGAGTACCTGATTGCGATGATGATGATATTTAAGAGAGAGAAGTCATTAAACAAAGTATTGCAATAGACTTAGTCAAACATAAAACTAAAAACTAAAAACTTCATAATTCATGATAATGATGACGATGATTAAATATAATGTAGATGTACTAATTAAGAGCCGTAACATACCATCATCTCTCCAGGAATTGAGTGCTTGCTCCTTTTTTTTTTTTAGTTGGTTATTTAACGACGCTGTATCAACTATGAGGTGCTTGCTTTAGATAGTCTATAATAACAAATAACTTCCTAGTCAAGTTGTCAGCATGATATATGCACAGTCTAGTATATACAGTCACGAAGCTTGAGTTTATGAGGGTACTAGGAACAATAGACTGTGCCGGTACTATTTCGCATTGTCTGTAATGAGGCGATATTAGTGATCCTAGTGGTCAGCAACTATCCACGGATGCATATTTACTACGTATTGAGCTTCGTGACTGTATATACGAGACTGTGATATAAGGATTATAAGGCAGCGCTATTGTCAATACAGAACATCCATCTAATTCGTAAGGGAGGCACTTTGCTGAGATTCGACTGGATTTTTATCCAAAAACGGTATAATTTAATATATATTTTAATTGACTTTTAGCTTTTAAATTAATTATTGAAACGGTTTTATTTATTTTTCTTTCTGTTTTAGTATGTCCTGTACTTTTTATAA
Organism: Periplaneta americana; assembly: GCF_040183065.1. Taxonomy (NCBI): domain Eukaryota; kingdom Metazoa; phylum Arthropoda; class Insecta; order Blattodea; family Blattidae; genus Periplaneta; species Periplaneta americana. The sequence goes on from NC_091132.1 coordinate 140,800,346, forward strand.
ATAAGCCGACCCTCTGAAATGCTGTCGTTGCAGAACACCAACCCAGAGTTTCAAGGACACAGGTGGTAGGTAACCTTGGCAACATCCGCCAGAACAGTAACGCTATAAAATGTTACCCCAGTATTGCATAATAAAAGAATCCTCATTCCTTAAGAGGGATGTAGACAGAGGGTGAACTACGCCAGGTATACTGGCAACACTGCAGTTCTTCACAGAGTAGGGGAGGGACTAGGTCGGTGCGGGAGGTGGGGAGGGGAGGGGACGGACATTAGAAATCTTGAGTAAGCGACCAGTCAGTGTGCAAGACAAGGCGAGCGTGGCGAGGCCGGGCGATGTAACGGAACCGCGGTGTGTACAGTCAGTGTTCGCCATGCGTTGGGTCTGCCGCTGGCATGGACTGGCGGTCTTCGTGCTGGCGCTGCTGAGCGGTGCGCGCTGCAGGATCAACAGCAACACCGCCGAGGTCATCCTCTTCAAGTGCTGTCCTCACGGTGAAGTCCTGGCTGAAAATAACGAATGTAAGCCTTCTGGAGGCGCAGGATCTCCGTGGACGCCTCTGGTGTACTCGCCGGCTCGTCGAGCATTCTTAGAGCACGGCACTACACCTTTGCACTGGCGGATTGTGGACTCTACTAAACCGAAATGCAAGAACGGTTGTGACGTAGTAAGCATACGCTCACATCCCCAAGCACCGGCGTTTCTTCTCTTCGACAACGGTTCGCTTTTAATGACGGAAGTGTCTAAAATCTTAGAACCTGGTAGTTTTTGTGTTGATGCAGGAGTGGCGCTTGTTTGTGCAGACGATAATTGTGTTGTGCATGAGAGTACGGCACCCCAAAGCCCCTCCGATACCGTGAGTAAACAGGTCAAAGCCCGTGTGAAGAAATGTTGTGGTGAAGGAGCCGTGTACAGTGACGCCAAATCTGCGTGTGTTGTGTTGTCTTCGAATAACGAAGATACGATGGCGAATTTTTCGTTGCGTTTAGAATCGCAAACGATTGTTCTGACCACGGGATTTCCGGCCTGCGGGACCGAGAGCGCCCACGACCTAGTGGTGGCCGGCAAGTTGGACGACCCGGAGTCTGAATTCAAGGCCGACGGATCCTTGCATTTGCCGGCGGCAAGGATCACGCTACGCCCCGGGGAGTTCTGCGTCGAACATTTTCTGGAGCATCCCGGTGACAAGGTGAGCGTATTTACCTGCCACGGGAACTTGCCCTCGAGGAACGAGCGGAGGCAGAGGGACTGGGACTTGAGGTTCGCGCTGTACCCCATCGGGTTGTTCCTGTCCGTGTTCTTCCTGGCTGCAACCCTCGCCGCCGGCTGCCTGCTGCCCAGCTCCCACCACATGCTCCACTGGAAGTGCCAGACGGGACACGTGGCCTGCCTCCTCGTGGGCGACCTCCTCCTCGCGATCACTCAGCTTGCGGATGACAGGGTTTCCGGTGGCTTCTGCACCACTATAGGTGAGTGTTACAGTCCACAGAAACAGTATTTTTTATTGGATGGCATGATTTATTGAGAACTTCAATTAAGTTCCTCTTCAGATTTCCACGTTCCTGCGAGTGTTAGTGATCTTTTAGTGACTTTTACATGTTAGTTCTAGGTTTTTATACTAGGTGTCGCCGTGATTTTCTTTTAATTTGATTGGTTATAGTTGTCATTTGTTCTAGAACTTTCGTTAATTTTGAATGGATAATGACGTTGCCAGTTGTTCTTGGTTTGACGTGAGTGGTGTTATGTTGTGTCTGATGGCTAAAGCTATTGAAAGTTTGTCATTTTATGATTTTTGTGATTCTCTTTCGATTTGGTTGGTTTATTCTAGAATTTTCATTAATTTTGAATGGATAATGACGTTGTCAGTTGTTCTTGTTTGTTTGACGTGAGTGATGTTACATTGTAGATTTGTCTGCATTTGTCGAATGCGCATCATCATGCTTACGAAAAGGCACTTTTCAGTACCAATAATTTATTTTGTGTGCACAAGGTTGGAATTTTGAAGTAAGAGGGAAAGGAAGGAATCCGTGTTCTGAAATCATTTATTAAATTTTGTGACGATTTTGGTTTAGTTCTTTCGCGGTGAATAAGGATTGTGTTGATTGTTGAGGAGAAAACTGTTTTTCTGTGGTTTAAAGGAATTATTTACTGAATTTTCTGTAGATGTTAAGATGTAATAAGTGTTCGAAGAGAATTTCATTTAGTGTAAAGCAGTGGCGGCTGATTGACTGAGGCAAGTGAGGCCAGGCTTCAGTCACTTGGCTTAACTGATATCAAATTTTGTGTTTTTATATAATGTATTAGTTATTTGAATGAAGCATATATCGCTGTAGAAGCATTTGAAAACTTTGTGATGTATATAGACCTGTTTTGCAATAAAATATGCTCCTGAGGCCAGGATAGCTCATGCCGGGTCTGGCTTGTGATGTATATAGACTTGTTTTACAGTAAAATTTGTTCCTGAGGCCAGAATCGCTCGTGCCGGGTGTGGCTTCTGAATTTCCTGTATTTTCGCGGGCTTTGAGCTTGCTCTTAAAACGTAGCTGAGGCACAATTCGTCTGGCCTCGTGGCCTGGTCAGGTTTCACTCCCCCCATCCATGGGCCGGCCTCAAGGGTAGAGTGGGGTGGGAATAGCAATGGTGACTTGTCTTCCTAAATAGGCCATAAATAACACAAATTTCAGCTCTTTGGCAGGCAGAGACCCACACTATTCCCTCCCCTTATGTCTTAATTAATGACTTAAGCTAGGGTGTTATACTATTGTATTTCGAATCTGGGCCAATGTTATGTATTTCGAGAAAATATAAACAGAAACAAATGCGAGAAATAATGCTGGTGTAGTTAATTCATTGTTAGAGTGTCCTATTTTGAGAAGAAATAATTTGAAGGAAAGGAAGTTTTAAATAAAGAGACAGTATACCACAACATCGCTGACAATTTTTCTAACGGATAATCTTAAAACGCCAGTTTCTATTGCATCTTGGTATAGGCAACATAAATGGTTAAGTGATAATGTGGTGTAAAATAAACTTTTCTGTTGGCCTTGTTCGTTGCTGTCAAGGGAAAAAAATAAAAAGAAAAGAAAGAAAGGGGATTTTCTTAACATATAATGTGGGTTGCTTCATCACACTGAAAAAATCACTGTAACTCACAGCATAACAGCTTATTTGGTGAGTGAAATTTTTACTTTTCATTATTAGTAGGCTAATAATAATAATAATAATAATAATAATAATAATAATAATAATAATGATGATATTAATAATATAATAACAATAACAATTAATCTCACGTAGAGATTTTCAATATTTGGTTACCCTTTATTCGTTTGACCGTTTTCTTAGCATTAGTCGTCATCTTGTTTTCAGTCCGGCTGTTACTTTGAAGATTCTCAGTAATAAAGATGTCCCCTGGCCTCGTTACGAGCGATGCGCAGGGTAAGACTGGTGGTAGGGCTGCTACCTTAATGTTTTCAGCCAAACATCGCTGTGTACCAACCCCTACAGCGAGGGTTGCTCCTTCCGCTCCTCAAACCGAACTAAGGTAAAATTCCCATGTCGTCCTGGTGACCGTTGGAGTCTTCGCATGTTACCCTGTGCAGGGGGTCTCATTATACCCTGAGACACTGAGTCCCCGACAGAACTTAGCCACCATTAAGGTGCCCACCCCCGCGACTTGGACACGTCTGTCGAGAATTATCCATGTGTGTACAGTTATGACAACTGTCTGCCCTGTTCACCATGGACCGGGTTAGTAGCCTTGTATAAGACCAAGGAAACAAAACGAGTGATACAATAATTGTAAATCAGGGTGTTAAACAAGGCTGCCCTTTATCTCCAACATTATTCAATATATACATAGATAAAGCCACAGAAGAATGGCAGAATAAAATAACAACCGGCATAAATATAGGCACGACATTATTGAAGTCCATGCTTTTTGCTGACGATCAGATCTTGATGGCAGAATCGGAGGATGACTTACAGGTGGCAGCTTATCAACTACAATTAATAATGGAAAAATATAATCTTAAAATTTCTAATCATAAAACAAAAACAATGGCATTTGAAGGAGTTGATCACAGAAGATGTAAAATAGTTTTAAATCATGAAATCATAGAACAGGTATCCTCATTTAACTATTTAGGCTGCAATATATCAGACGTAAAAGAACAAGACGTCAAAAATAAAATGAGTAAATTTCAAGAGATGTGTGGAACAATACGAAGGACCTTAAAAAATAAAACACAACGTTCAACACAACTAAAATTTTCTACAACGTTAGCTGTCCCACTATTAACCTATGGTTCAGAAAATTGGTCTATAAACAGAGCAACTAAAAAGAAAATTGAATCCAGCGAAATGAAATTCCTTCGAAGTGTTGCTGGTCTCACTCTTTTAGATCATCAAAAGAACAAAAATATACGAGAACAACTAAATATTTTTAATTTGACTGAGAAAATACAACAACAAAAACATAATTGGTACCAACATATAAGAAGAATGAATGACGACCGGTTACCTAAAGTAATACTGAACTATGAACCAAGAGGACACAGAAATGTTGGTAGACCAAGAACAAGATGGATAGACGACATAAACTTTGAAGACGGAACAGGCCAATAGGCCTAATCCCTGTGGTTGATGATGATGATGATGATGATGATTAATCTCACAAATAAATATTTTATATCGGAGGCACTTAAACTAGTTGCATCTGGCCTCACCGAGGATTTCGATCATCGGCCGCTACTGGTGTAAAGACGTGGTTTATTTATGCAAAGTTGACTGTACGACAAAGTGTTGGTTTAGTTCTTTGTTGCTTGCATTGTTTAAGTTTAGATTGCCTTAAAGCCTGTGTCATTTAAAGTGAAATGGTTGTCGATGAAGACGTCAATGTGAATTGAATTTTATTTGATAAGGTGATAAATTATTATGTTTTGTTTTGTGTTTTAGTGATTTTTGGGGGTAAAGTGCGGACGAAAACTGCCAGAAAAGTACTACCAACTATGAAGTTCGAATGCCACGAAACGCCAAAAAAATCAAAGGCGAAAAATTAAATATATTTACATTTTTTGGAGGGCTTGTTCTTCTTTAAAAATATGAATGTATATTTGATTTTTCATCTTTAATTTTGCAATGTTTGGTGACATTTGGACTTCATAGTTGCCAGAACGTTTTTGGTAGTTTTCGTCAGCCATGTTGGATTTTGCCCGTCTTCTAGGAATTACCTTATTGAATATTCTTGTTTTGTTTAGTCAACTGTCCGAACACAGGTCTAAAACTCATAAGTGACAACAATAAGGCATCATTAATGAGGTAACTAAACCAGGAGATAATGGGTTATGGTGGCCAGTTCTCTTCACCCCGCCATTGCATACATCATTGAGTAGTAACATATTACACTATTCAGACTTTAGGTTATATTATCATGTATAATATTTCGCAATTTAGCCATTTCACAAATGTATTAATGTAATGTATGTAATGTAAACCTAGTACGAGAAATCAAATAGGCTATTTAGCATTATACACAATTAGTATCTTGTTTTTAGGTGTTTTCAGAATATTGTATTGAAATAGTAACTACTAAATAAAGTTTATACAGTTATCAACTTTCTGAATCATGAGAAAATTAAAAATTAAAGTGCAAAAAATTAATGTATTTTTACTGTGTGTAGAAAATGTACACGTTATTGTGACATGAACGAGTTTCGTAGTAAAAAAAATACTTATGTGTTAGAAGCATACTTAAGAATGGCTTAGCTTAACAAAAACAAATGACAAATAAGTATGAGTAAAAAAATCGTTCTGCACAGGTTTTCTTAACCGATCGTAGAGAAACATTACACGCCTTGGCATAGCTGTCTGCGTTGATGATAGGACACTTTTAATGTCATCACAAACTTTAAGATCTTTCAATAACAAAAAAATTGATAAATAACGTCTTTAATATGAATTCTGATATCAGGGTTCGACTTAGACGTGATAGCGATTACTTGGATGATTACTTACTTACTTACTTACTTACTGGCTTTTAAGGTATGTATTAACGTTTGAAATGGCGTTTTTTTGACTAAAATTTTCTTTGTAATAATGTTAGCTGCAAAATCCTAGTACAGAGCATTGTACGCATAAACAGCAATAACTCAATGAAAGAAATTTCAAAATTGAGTAATTTTTAGAAAATATATGGCATTTTGAAGAAATGGAATAATTTTTAATTATTTTTTTTAAGGAATCAAAAAGTGAAATTGAAGTTTCTGATATATGGTTATGTTAGTCTACTTTCATATGTTGTCTGATAAATATCTTAAAAAGGTTGGTTAAAAAATGTAGATTTTCCTCCAAAACGTTAATACATACCTTAAGGACCCCAGAGGTTCATTGCCGCCCTCACATAAGGCCGCCATTGGTCCCTATCCTGACTAAGATTAATCCAGTCTCTACCATCATATCCCACCTCCCTCAAATCCATTTTAATATTATCTTCCCATCTACGTCTCGGCCTCCCCAAAGGTCTTTTGCCCTCCAGCCTCCCAACTAACACTCTATATGCATTTCTGGATTCGCCCATACGTGCTACATGTCCTGCCCATCTCAAACGTCTGGATTTTATGGTCCTAATTATGTCAGGTGAAGAATACAATGCGTGCAGCTCTGTGTTGTGTAAGTTTCTCCATTCTCCTGTAACTTCATCCCTCTTAGCCCCAAATATTTTCCTAAGAACCTTATTCTCAAACACCCTTAATCTCTGTTCCTCTCTCAAAGTGAGAGTCCAAGTTTCACAACCATACAGAACAACCGGTAATATAACTGTTTTATAAATTCTAACTTTCAGATTTTTTGACAGAAGACCAGATGACAAAAGCTTCTCAACCGAATAATAACACGCATTTCCCATATTTATTCTGTGTTTAATTTCCTCCCGAGTGTCATTTATGTTTGTTACTGTTGCTCCAAGATATTTGAATTTTTCCACCTCTTCGAAGGATAAATCTCCAATTTTTATAGTTCCATTTCGTACTATATTCTGGTCACGAGACATAATCATATACTTAGTCTTTTCGGGATTTACTTCCAACCCAATCGCTTTACTTGCTTCAACTAGAATTTCCGCGTTTCCCCTAGTATTGGTTAATAGAAATTGATGTGATCACTGGGAGAGCTATAAGCCCGCTCTAAATACGTACCTTACTTATATGTATGTATGTATGTATGTATGTATGTATGTATGTATGTATGTGTGTATGTATGTATGTATGTATGTATGTATGTATGTATGTATGTATGTATGTATGTATGTATGTATGTATTTACACTGCAAGTGGGCAAGCACCCGGTGGCAATGCAAGCACCCGGTGGCAGTGTCGTGTGTGAACGAAGAATACCGCCATGTTTCTTTAATGTAACAGTGGGTTTCAGTGTTGCCAACATAGTAATAATACGCAACTATTCAAACCTAACCTAACCTTTCTCATAATACTACACACTTAATCAAACCTAATCTAACCTGTCACATAGTACTACACATCTGTAGTAACATTCCTCACATTTAGTATAATTTTGTTTCATGTATTGCCGGCTCTGCCAATCGTGTCGGTTTCTATCTAGTGGAAGTGGATCGTACTAGTACTACTAATTCGAAGAAGACGCTATGACGACTTTCATAATAATTACATTTTACATGTTTCATGATATACTAAATGTGTTAATGTAGTAATAATTCTATATGTATGGTACAATAAGATTTGAAATGTGTTGTGGTTGTGATAAAAGTATTGAAAATTTAGATTATAGCGCCATATTGGCAGTGATAGAAGTGTGCAATATTCGTTCAATGGCTGGTAGATGCTCTAGATTGACCTAACATTGTCTTCGTGTCTAAGCTGTACCGAATACAACGTTGTAATGAACGCAAGAATACCTCCAGATTGCAAAAGAAGCTCTTAAACTTTTGATAGCACTTGCTAACTTGTACTTATGAAAAATAAGTTTCTCATCCATGATTGCCATCAAAACAGAAGCGAGAAATCTCCTTAAAATTGAAAATTATATCAGTGTGTATATCGAATATAGAGTTAAGATTTGAGAAGCAGCTTTCTCAAAAGTCACATTTATCGCACTAATTATTTTTTGCTTTATAACTACTACATATTTTATTTTATATTCAGCGTTGTTTATGTTTCTAAATAAAACCTAATGTTAATGCATGTTAATAAGGCTTTTTATTTTTGTAAATCATATCGCTATCCCCCCAGCTCGTTACACGATCCCAAGGGGTCATGCCTTATGTACATGATTCCAACGTCTGTTGCTGTCATCTTATTAATTTTACACTTATACGTCAGGCTATTACAATATTTGCACTGAGAATAGGGCCTAACTGTGATCTCAAAATTTCAAAACTTCCCATAGAGTTTATTCTTCATTGTTGGAATATACAGTCACGGACATAAATATTGGAACAGAGGGTTTTGACAATGAGTTATGCTTATATTTACTATAGATTAAGAAGTATTGGTTTGTTTGATTACGGAGTGTATTCTTCTCTTCCTGTTTTACATTAATCTAAAAGGATATTCTAAAACTTCCTTCCTATAGGACAGAAAATTATTATCCTTTTCACATGATTGCTTTCCGCTAGGACAAAAGTATAGGAGCGTATCCCTTGAATCAAAAGAAACTCTTTCAGTTTTCAAATGATAAACAAAACTACTGACTTTTGGAATAAAGTTTTGTGGTTTGATGAAAGTAAATTCACCTTAGAAACAAATGGGTTTCGTCTGGAAATTCTAGCATTGTACCCAGCCTTATTCAGAACCCTCCGAACAATTCTAGCATGAATGACCTTAACTACATCTTAATTCAGCTGTACTGTAATCTCTGCTGCAGCAACCATTGGAGTTTTCTTTACTTGATGCACTATTTTCCTCTGTTCCCTTGGGTTTAGCTTCGATGATCTGCCAATTCTGGATTGATTCTGCACCATCTTAAACTTCTTGTGTTGTTTAACAATATTGAACACTGTTGTTTGACTTCTTTGTACCGATTCTGCGATCTCTGCATAAGTTTTGCCCCTTTGAATAGTTTTAGTACTACAGTAAACTCTGTAGTGAACCTCTGCGGACTTGTATGTTTCATTCAATATATCCGAGATTCACTAAATCCGAAGTGTCTTCCGTAACCTTAAATGACAGAAATGAATGAAATTGTGAACAAGAAAATAAAATATTTCATTTTTGTGGAATGGATTACACTCTATGCTCTATACTGTTGCTCACATTTGATTTACTTAAACTATGCTGTCGACTCACGTCCGCTTGCGAAAGACCAGTTGTAATATTCGCCTTATCTTCCAAAGAAAACATTATACGCTTCGACATTTTATACAGTACATTCACTGTTGGAACACTAGAAACAGACTGATCAGATACAAATTACAAACGCTGTTATGGTGTGACTGTGTACTCAGCCTTGGAATTTCTCTGGTCACTAAATGGAAACTGAGAGGGGATTGATGGAGTTTGAAAGCAGTCAGAATCTTACCTTCATTTATGCTCTGGACATAATGTCCGTCTCGTTTTAATAAAAGAAGGCAATTTCATTTTCCGTTGTTTCGATGCTATCCGTTATAATGGAAATGTTTCTGAGAACAAAAAGCAACTCTTTGACAGTGGACGATTAGAAATAACAGTAGTGTGCCTGAGAACAGATCCTTCAAGGGTGGAATAAGGCAAAGTCGTCACGCGTTGCCTGGATTTACAGTACAGCTCATTGTTTAGGAATCACTAATCCTACCTTCCTTTGACTGAAGAAGTAAGAAACTTCAATTTTATACAAGAAGGTCTGAATTCAAATAAGAATTTGTCAGGATACAAGTTCACTATAACCGAAGCGAGGGTTCACTATAAACGGAAATATTAATGTACTTTTTAATGTATGCGGGTCGGGACCAACGATTTAGGTTCACTATAGCCGAATGTTCACTATAACTGAGTTCAGTATACACAGAGTTCACTGTATATTTCTAATTTCAGGGCTGGTCTCCGTTTCTTTACGTCCAATGTTCACTGTAATCGTTGCTGATCGAAGCACACTTTCTCTCTATGAAGAGGAGAATATGTACTGAACAACAAGATACCTACCAAGTACTTTGTGTATTAATTCAAAGGATTTATTTACTAACTCAAGGAGTGCGTTCCAATACTTTTGTCCTAGCAGAAAGCAATCATGTGAAAAGGATAATAATTTTCTGTCCTATAGGAAGGGAGTTTTAGAATATCCTTTGAGATCAATGTACAACAGGAAGAGAAGAATACATTCCATAATCAAACAAACCAGTACCTCTCAATCATAAGCATCAGTGGTGATTCCTCCATGAAGGATATGAGGATAATCCTACAGTTTAATTTCGTGCCTCTGAGGATAGGAAACATTTTAATTACAGATTTTGATTTTTAATGCGTCCCGGCCGGGTAGCTCAGTTGGTAGAGCAGCTGGCTACGGACTGTAAGGTCCGGGGTTCGATTCCAGGTGGTGACAGGATTTTTTCTCGTTGCCAAACTTTCAGAACGGCCCCGAAGTTCACTCAGCCTCCTATAAAATTGAGTACCGGGTCTTTCCCGGGGGTAAAAGGCAGTCAGAGCGTGGTGCCGAGGTCATGGAAAGCTTGGGGCTCTACCTCTACCTTTTTTTTACCTTTTACCCGACATAATAATTTTCTTCAAACTTCCACTTTCTGTCGTGAGTTGTCGCCACTGCACATCTTCGACCTTAGAAATACTTTCCGAGGAACCATCCAATTATCTTACAGCAAACGGTTTTTTTTCTAGCAGTGAAGTTAAGGACAGGGGAGGATGCGGAGGGCAGGGTATGGCTTAACTTTTAACCGCGTTTGAGGATGTGACCGTATAACCTAAAACTACGACCCTTCTTGCTGGGTGGTGGAGACCTTGTCAGAGACTACAATACGAATTTTCAAGTACTCTTGCAGCCTCCTTAAATGCAGTTCATTGGTAATTTTAAAAGATCGGAATAAACGAAATAATAAATAATTTAAAATTATGTAATAAAAAATAAAATTAATAAAAAACAAAATTACATAAAAATAAAATAAGCTACAATAAAACACAAAAATTAACAGGACTTTCAGATGGCAGGACTGCCGAAAGAATATCTGAAGTTGTATTTGATCATTTAGAAGAATTTAACTGTAGGAAGAAATTAATTGCGTATGCACTATTATTATTATTATTATTATTATTATTATTATTATTATTAGTTTCTGTCTTGATCATCAGTCATCAATCTCATATTCTACATACAAAAAATATCACGAGTCATCATTGATAAGCATAACTCATTGTCAAAACCCTCTGTTCCATTATTAATGTCTGCTACTACTATATTTTAGTTCCAAATTCAAAATCAACCTTAATACTGCGGAATAAGAATTGAAACAACTTTGTACATACCAATGCTTTCTCTTACAAATAAACCACGAGGATCGTATCAGAGTGCCGTTCTCTGTTCGCAATATAGGGCGTAGTATATAGCAGACTTTTATCTCCTCCGGCGAACGTTGCGGTTAGGTCGTGTGCCAAGGCTAAGGTGCGAAGGTATGCAGTCAGAATTAGAGGTTGGATTAGAAGAAATTAACGTCGAACGACTTGGAAGTAAAGCATAAGGAGTGTTGTGATACGAGTAGTGCGGTACCTTTCTGGGTACAACTTCAGCAGAGTCAGGCTTGATTCCCTGTATCGAAGTGGATATTTTTGTCTCCTTTATAGAAATTAGTACTATATCCAATGAGTTGTACATGTCGGCAGCCGTACCGATCTCATGGGTGAAAGAATGCCACATAATCACACAGCAGTACTTATTCCGTCCTACTGGGTGGTCCTTGAAGATTGTCACGCAGGTGGTTAGGCCATAGCGACACTGGTGGCGGATACGGTCGTAATTAGGGTTCTACTGTTTCTCCATGTTAGGCATCAACATCATTTCGTCCGATCTCCATATCGTCATAATTCCATTCCATGATATTCCCCGATGCGCGTGTGTGGCTGGTTTAGGGATTAGAGGGGTTGCGTGCTGCGAAATCAGGACACTCAGCGAGCCTTAAGGGTATATGTACGTGAACGATCACAATTATTATCAGAAAATGCAGGCTCTAAATTTCTAAAATTTTATAAGAAAATTAACTACAATTGGACAAAAATTACAAGGTACCACAACAAGACTTATTACAACTTAAATATCTGATAAAAGTATAAAAAAAGTTACTAATAGTATTTTTAAGAATTCACTTTTTACTTTAAATTAAATTTTCCAAAATTTGAAAATTTTCACATATTACTTCATAACTCCACAACCTTTAGAGATAGAATTCTGAAATTTTGTACACTGATTTAACATGAATTTATGCAAAGGTAGACTACAATCCATTTCTATGAAAATAGAAAAACATTATATAAATTTTAATATATTTTATATAGGACAAATAAAAAATTAATTGTATTAAAATAAACAACTCTACATGTTTGAGAGTAGTCTACTTTTCAGAAATAAGTATTTATTACATGCAGGAAAAATATTAAAGATATCAGAGAGACCATAACAATGTTATGGCTACCAAATGATGTAAGTGGAGAGTTTTTTTTTCATACTCTGATAAAACTGGTTTGAAAAATATTATTAACAACCTTTTTTTACACTTTTATCAGCTATTTAAGTTCTAATAAGTCTTGTTGTGGTACCTTGTAATTTTTGTCCAATTGTAGTTCATTTTCTTATAAAATTTTATAAATTTAGAGGCTGCATTTTCTGATAATATTTGTGGTCGTTCACGTACATATACCCTTAACGTAGCCAGCTGGTGTGCTTTGGTTGGCGTATACACACTCAGATGGACGTAATGTTAGGATAACAATAATTCTACAGGTGGGTGGGGACAGGTCTCTGCAGATCTGATCTGAAGGCAGAGTTACATGTATACACATATATTGATATATGAGGTCTCGCCATTCTCATTGAATAATCAAAACTACTATTTTGTGTTAGTAGTCAACATGTAGATACCTATTAATTTGAGAAAAATTCGTTCCGGCACCGGGAATCTAACCCGGGACACCTCAGCTCTGCGCGTTGTTAACATCGGATACATTATTACTACAATAGACAAATACGAACTCGGTATATACGTTCGAGGAACTACTGTAATTTATAAGTGAATGTTAAAGCCTCTGGGCAAAATTCGGAAATGTATCTCATACAGTAGAGCGTCTCGTCTAGGCACAATGAAAACGTAAACAAAGTGCAGGTAACATGTGGAGGTGGAGGACGAGCCGTACGATAAACACGAGGGATGCACAAGGTTTTAGTTACAACATTTATGGTGGAGCATTAATTGAATTTATATTTTCCAAAAACACACAAAACAAAAAAACACAAATTGCATAACGTTATCCTATGCATATTTAACAAACGAGCAATTGTAACGTTGAATAATTCAATACCGGTAACAAATCAAATGTTGCTACTTACATGATGTTGCTTTCAAGCAGCATTTTTTACGGTAATGAATTTCATTCTCTGTATGACTAACATAATATCGCCGTCTTCTGTGGCCGAATTAACAAAACTACAGTTATGTAATTATGTTTAGGAAATAGTGTTGTCACTTCAGATCAGTATACTGTAGTTTTGTTAATTCGGCCACAGAAGACGGTGATATTATGTTAGTCTTACAGAGAATGAAATTCAGGACAGTAAAAAATGCTGCTTGAAAGCAACATCATATAAGTAGCAAAATTTGATTTGTTATATTGAATTATTTCAACGTTACAATTGCTTGTTTGTTAAAATGTGTACTGTTCTCCAACCAGGAGTTAAACCGTGAAAGGAATGTGCTTACTATTGCGTCATCTATTGGAGCGTAGTAGGTAGATAATATTAGAGTTATAGCGTCAGTTTAAAAATCATGCGCTCTCCTGCATATGTTATTTCCTGTGTGGAGGGATTAAAAGACTAGGAGATTAACCATGATCTAATTTTATAACTAGGGTAGTATAAACATGTGTATATCAGTGTTATTGTTTGTGCTGTGAGAGCTAGCCAATAGAGATACGAGTATCCACATGTGTGACCTTACGACATCTTATGACAACATTCATTCACAGCATCACCCCGCTCCCTCTCATTCCCTGGAGACTTTCTCGTGGTTGGAGTACAGTATATGATAACGTTATGCAATTAGTGTTCTTTTGTTTTGTGTGTTTTTGGAAAATATAATTTCAATTAATGCTCCGCTATAATTGTTGTAACTAAAGCCTTGTGCATCCCTCGTGTTTATCGTACGGCTTGTCCTCCCCCCACACGTTACCTGCACTTTGTTTACGTTTTCACTTTGTCTAAGTCTAAACGAGACGCTCTACTGTATTACAGAGGGGAATCCGTATTACAGGTATCCTTTACATTATTATTATTATTATTATTATTATTATTATTATTATTATTATTATTATTATTATTATTAGGCCTGTATATTTTCAACATTACTCCCCAAAGAAGCGCGTCATGATTTCACAGTTTGTCTAACCACATTATGCATATCACATATGGTTTTGGTTTAACATATGCATATGAACATACCTGATGCCTGAAAATTAAACTGAAAGCCATTGACAACACATTCCCTGCTCCTACCGAATCTGTTAACATCAGTGACGTGTGTGTTTATTAGATTCAAACGCAACAGGATCGTCAACATCTAGTCACTGGCCAGCTGAACGAAAGTGGATAATTTTACTGCTTTGTATTCCACTGAAATTCTAAATCGGCTATACAAAAAGAAAATTTTGTAGCTCAATAATTATACCAATGTTATAAAACTGGAAAATCCTGTAAATAATGGGTATTCATAACATGTGTTTAACATTTTCAGATTGGCAATACATATAACCAGTTTCTTTCCATAAGTTCCATAAAAACACACAATTCTCGAGCCCTAATTCTGCTAACTAATAAACTTATATGAGGATAGATCTTGATCATAAGAGTTAAACCTCTCTGATCACTACTCTCTCACTAGAAACCAGAGTATAGATAATACAGTATGAACACTTCGCGTCGGTACCTTTGATGTAGCAGGACTGATTTCAATGACCTTCAAACCAGCGTGAGATTCTGCTTTCTCCCAAGAGTTGGCACTGACATCACACCAGAGCTAGCAGTTGACACAGCTGAAATATAACACATACAATTAATACATCTAGGTACATTATTTTATTTATATATATATATATATATATATATATATATATTTAACCTGGTAGAGATAAGGCTATCAGGCCATCTCTTCCCTTCTACCAGGGGATTACAACTACAATTATGTACTCAAATAAAATAAATTGCATCGATGAAATAATAAATCTGTCATTAACTGTAATGTCTAGACTAGAGTTCCTTTATAATCAGAGTTGAGACAGCAACAATTAAAATATGTAATGATTTGATAGCGCTGAAAATGGAAAAACAAAACTCCTATGAGAAGTAAAACCATATACCTGTGTTGTATTATAGGCCTATATAAATATTAAACGAATTTTATACATAATTTTATAATGTATTATATTATATGTAAATATAAAAAATATTATTACAACTAATTTGTCACTCAGAAATAAGGAAAAGCTGTTAAACTTGAATTTATTTGAAGCAAAGCGTTACTGGATTATGCAATAAGGTAGGCGATGTTTGGATCCTGTGTCTCAACTCTATTCTCAATGATTATTTTAGCGTGTGCTCGATTTCACTAACCTCTAGCGCTTGAAAGTGGAACTAAACGCTGGCGCACAGAGAAACAAAACACAGGAAAATTCGCTCAGTGGCCATTCTATATAATCCGTATTCGCTGTAGACATTGTCTTAAGAGGACAAAATGTGCGGGTGTAGCCTACGCCTGGGAACAGGTTTAGTTTAGTACACAGTGATTCGAAAAGTAACATGGCCAAGTAACAATCCGTTTAGCTGTGATTCAACGCGTCAGGTTTCGGCTATAAAATCTTTCTACTTGTATATTAATGTATTACATTACACATGTAGGCCTAGCTTATTGGCTTACTTTATAATAAGTCATGGAACTGCCAACCATCTTCTGTGATGCATATTTCACATTTTTTTAGTGATTTTATGTGTATTTTTATTTAGAATAAGCTCGATTTCTCTCAGTTTTATTATCTAAATTCTGGATTGTTGAATCCGATGGTTGTTGAACAATATAATATTTCCGTAGAAAAATAGCATGACACTTTCTGTAAGATTTCTTCGTAATATACATATTATAAATGAAGCTTCGCTCTTCTAATTTATATTGAATATCCACAAGCTAAACTGAACTGCACTCAATGGAAGTGAGCTGTATATCAATTATCTAATCTTGTCGTTCCTTTAGCCTGTGTTATCTGTCCATACACAAAACCTTCCAACGCTCAGTCCAGGAGAAATGTACAAACTGTTTTCTCGACAGTTGCGTTCGATTTTTTACACTAAAAGACCGCGACGGCATGTACCTGAGCAGAACGTGTTTCCTGGCGAATGCTCTAATGCAGCGTTTCTCAAACTATGGTCCGCGGACCACCAGTGGTCCTCGAGTTCTTCCCTTGTGGTACTTCAAAAAAGACAGAAGAAAAAATAAGATTAAAACGAATTGCGTATCACACTATAGCTGAAAATCTCAGAGTTTGAAAATGACACATGGCAATCGCCTTTCACTTTTTGTCCCATTACTATTATTTTACGAAATTTCTTACCCTATCCGTCTACCCACTTCCCACTGTACTCTCAACAACAAAAAGGGATTTAAAGCACTATGAACGTGGCGTTTCTCGCCATCTCTTCCCTGCATATCTGGCGCCAAGCCTGTAACCCCGCCAGGTTCCATCCGAATTCATAACAGAGGACTAAAGTACCGAACCTTTTCATGTATTGATGACTTTCTTAATAGTTTTGCCGACACCCAGTCTGCACATTGAAATGGGCACATACTGTAAGTCGTACACCAATAATAATAGAACTTGCCAAATTGCATCTTTACTTGTTGAAAATCGGGCATGTTACTGCATTAATTTTTTATTTGTTTTTCCAAATGACGATATAAGAAATTTTAGACTCAGCGTATTTTAAGATCCGTCAGGTTTACTTCGTACACTTGCGTGTTTCGTTTCTAAGTGCCGTTTCAATTTCGCGGGTTTCATACACTCGTTTGAAAGTACTTCGTAACAAACAACGCTCCAAGGTTTTGGTCCACTCTCATTGCCACACCAAGTAAATCCAAGTTCCAAATAACTCTTGTCATATTTACGAAAGTATTTTTTCTTTGAATAGCTACCACTAGGACTAGATATTTCTTAAATGGTATATAATTAACATACGAGTATTTCTTCACACACAGCTTTTGAACTATTAGCAGTGTCTAAATGAAGCGTATCTTCATGTTCCTTTCTTTTCAAAGATCCGGATCGGAGCCAGTTTTCCATTATGTATAATGGGCACTATTTAACAGAGACATGGACAACTACTAGCATGTACCACATAAGAAGGATTTCAAACAACTAATTGCTAACAGGGAAGCGATGAATCAACAATGCATAGAATTTGTTATAAGTTACTTATGATTGGCTACAAAAATATAATTACAAAAGTATTGTAATTATTTAATTCTGTTTGAAAATATAAGTATACTAGTATTAAAATATGCTACAAAAATGATAAATTTGCTTTCGAAGGGAACAAGGGTAAGTGGTCCGCGGAACTGTTCCAACTTAAAAAAGTGGTCCCTACTTCAAAAAAGTTTGGGAAACGCTGCTCTAATGTATCTAATAGGTTTAGGTAACACCAAGAAGAAAGCTATAATAGTAGGGCGAAGCTGACTTGAAAGCTTAGTTTGGAAGTTGTAGTGTAAAACCTATTGTTAAAAAAATTAACGAATGTGCATGTTATAATAATAGTTCCTGTTTCTTTTTCTCACGTGTACAGAACTCTGCTTAACTCTGAAGAATTGTAAATTTGTAGGCTAAATACTCGATCCTTTCGTTCGTAGTTTGTATAAATACGGTATCACTACCCGTGAACAGGTATTACCGCTGGGTCTGAAATGAGTGTCAACGGAGAGGAAACACATGGCTTCACATGGTCATACTTCCTTCTTGGGAAGCTGACTCACGCTTAACCCCTTCCTAGAAGACCGGATGCTGATGTTATGTTGATCAACAGAGGTGTAAATTGAACCTTTTTCTGTACACAGCGTAAAGTCTGCTTTCATTTTAATAAATTAACAATGTACAAACATACTGGTATAATAGAATTTTCGATACATTGAACTTACTTTGCTGGATGTGCAGAGGAATAGGATTTAGAAATATTAAGGCTTATTTTTTTAAGTTTTCAGTGTGCACATTAACTTGTCAATGAATACTTCCTTGGTTGTTCAGCGGACGCACAGAGGAAGATACTGCTTTCATAATAAATTAGTATAGTCCGGATCAGCTTACTTAATACTCTAAGGGTGAAACCTAACCATTTTCCCCCTATTACTACGTATGTTAGTGATTATAGTGATTTTATAGATGTCAGATTGAATTTTCTTTTACCAACTTTGTTTCAAATTACGTGTACCGACAAATACAACTGACATTTATTTTCTGTTATGTTGGTAGGTTAGGTTAGGTTAGTAGTAATAATTTTGGCTTGCAGTAGAAGGAATCTGATGAAATGGAAGTAACTAGCCTTGTGAAATTTGAACGTAATTAATAATAATTAATTAGTAATACCGGTATTAATATCAATACATAATTGACTTGTGTTTCGTTTTGATTTCAATTCAACATCATATTCAGGTAAGTGTAATTAAATAAGATAGCCTATAACTTATAGAGTTAGACCTACGAAGTAAGTGAAACATAATCGTGGCTAACGATCGGAAATATAGTTCTTAATGTTCAGATTTTTATTAAAATTTCCAAGAGGGGAAATAGCATGGTAGCGACTTAGGAATATGTACCGGTATTTTAAGTAGGGTATACATTTCAAAGTGGTATTCTGTTTTCAGAATTCATACTAATCATTTCACATGATCAAACAATAGATTTTTAGGTTAGGTTTCGTGAATCGTAAACTGTTTAGTTAAAGCAATGAAATTCATGTTGTCAGACAAATATATATTTCAGTATTAATCTACTAATTACCAACACAATGTGCGAAAAGTCCAGGAAGAAAATATAAGCTACTCTTTCACAAATTATTGAACTATTTAGAAAACACCTCCCAACATTATTATTACTTTATTTATTTATTTATTTATTTATTTATTTATTTATTTATTTAACGACGCTCGCAACTGCCGAGGTTATACCAGCGTCGCCGGTGTGCCCAATTTTGTCCCGCAGGAGTTCTTTTACATGCCAGTAAATGTACTGACATGAGCCTGTCGCATTGAAGCAATCTTAAATGCCACCGACGTAGGTCGGAATCAAACCCGCAATCACACACAGAAGGCCAGCGCTATACCGACTGCGCTACTCAAGCCGACAACTATTTCAATAGGTATGTATCCGTCACACCCGTGACATTGCTGTGTCACACCCGTCGCAGTAAAAACTGTTATAATTTTCAAAATTAGGAACATTTTTGTCTGATATTTTCAAGTATAATTCATTAAACATTCAACATGCTGTAATACAAAAATTGTTCACAGGATTTTTTCCCTGGAAATATGTAAGCACGTGTGCATAGTTCGGGATTTAGTCACACCCGTGACACACAGTTTTCAGATCTGAAAGATGGGGAGCGCAATGGTGGATTAATATTTGTTGACAGAGTGGAGTGGACGTCTTCCAGTGCTAGTGAAAAAATATAGTTTCACGACGTCTCGAAGATTGGTTCTATCACAGTTTTCAGTTAATAATAACTTATCTTTACATAGTTATTTAAAAATAGTTTGTAGATATCATAATACAATGAATTGCATTTAAAGTTTTATAATTTGAAACAAATATTGAATCTGATATATTTTACAATTATTTGAAACTGTACATCTGCCATACTCGTGGCAATGGAATCCCTCAGTGACTTTCACAGAATGACATTATCCCTAACTCGGAGAAATAAATAGCTAGGGAATGAAAACATCGACCTATTTGACAACTGGCCTTATAGTGCAGGTGCTGACATTACTTTATAGAACCGTCCGTCTCTACGCGTTTCGTAAATGATGATTTGTTCACAGCTCAGCAGATCATATGGAATTTGTACCCTTTCTTAACATCATAGGCATTGCGAAGGTAGCTGAAGTGTCTATCTGTTCTTCAGTTCTGCGGTCCACACAAGCTTGCATCGGCAATAGGATTTTTAAGTAATCTCAGTCCCTGCATGTACTGTACTTGTTAAAGATACAAGAACCAATTAAAATTTCTGTAATTAGTACGCAAGCAATATTTCATTTTGTGAGTGTATTGTCATATATAGCACCCTTCCTTTGTCGACTGCTGATATTGTTCGCTTTCTGTTACATTGTTAATAGGTCATTATGGAACGCAAGTATTAATAAGGTAGATGGCTATGTCATGATGTTCTTAACCCGGAATATAGAAACCGTTTTTGTTTTCTTATTGAATAGTTCATACGAATATAAATGTGAAAGAGCAACTTACAGAATGTACCTTGTCAAATTGGAACTTCTTCTAGATGTAATATTACAGGGTTGTTTCCGATCTCTGATAACGAATTTGAATGACATCATGTGCGTCAGGAGTCACACGACAGCTGAACTATGACGTGAGGTGACAGACCAGTAGTGAGTGATCTCATAGTCAGAGTGCACGGCGACTCACAGCAGAAATTCCCAAGAAAATCGAGCCTTTTTGGGAGAGGTACATAACAACCCTTTCCAATGCCAAGTACAGTTCAGCGAAAATAAAAGAAGCCTGCAATAAAGGAGATTTCGTTATTTCCAAGAAAGGCATCTTCTGTGCATTTATTAAGATTGGTGAAGTTCGAATGAAATTCATTTTGTATCATCTCGTGAGGTGCGGCGACGTGTGACGGGGGTGGATTTGCTTGCTTTTTCCACTCTGGAATTAATCCCATCCCAGCTTTGCCAGTCTTATTAGGTGCACACAAGATGCCTTTCTTGGAAATAACGAAACCACATTTTTTGCAGGCACCTATGATTTTCACGTAACTGTACTTGACATCGGAAAGGGTTGTTATGTACCCCTCCTAAAAAGGCTCGATTTTCTTGGGCATTGCTACTGTGATACACCGTGCACTCTGATTATAAAGAACACTCACTACTGGTCTGTCACCTCTCGCCGCAATTCAGCTGTCGCGTCGGTGTGATTCCTGACGTACGTGACGTCATTCAAATTTGTTATCAGAGATCGGAAATAACCCTGTAGAATAGTGATGTCAAAGCAAGCGCATTTTTCTGACCTTGACGTCGTGCGCGGGCAGCAAGCGCTAAGTATGGAAAGAGGAAGGGTTGTGTATATGAATAAGCAACCTGTTGGATTAAGAAAACAGTGGCGCACAAACTTCAAACGGAACGTGAAATTTTATGTCGTTATTTTTATATGGCTTCTTTCTGTTTAATATTATCTATATTGTCTGTAAAATAAAAGTACTAACACTGATTTCTTAATATTGCACTTGTGTTTTAAATCTTAATAACATAATAGAGAGTTAAGAAGGAATATTCACTTAAATTCCATAGTAGTATAATATTATACTGTATTAAGTGGATGAACATTAGGACAAAAACAAAAATGATGAAATATGAATCCGTAGTTAAAAGCACATTACTCTGTGGATGTGAAGTTTGGCAGATACCTGAGCGTATGAAAAATAAGCTTCTATCTACTGAAATCGATTTCCTGAGAAGATCAGACATGAAGTCAAGATTAGATAGGGTTAAGAACGAGGATATTAGAAGACTTGTGCATAAAGAGAAAACAGTCATCGAAGAAATACAAAGATGACAGTTAATTTGGTACGAACATGTTCAGCGGATGGAAAAAGAAAGACTGCCGAAAACTATCTTGAAATGGGTTCCCAATGGGAGAAGAAGAGGGCGACCGCGAGATACATGGATTAAAGGAGTTAATAATGCTATGTCACAGAGAGAGTTACAAGATGGTGATTGGGAGGACAGAAGAAGATGGCAACGAGAATCCGGAAGGCGACCCTTCTCGCTGTGAAGCCGGACATATATATATATATATATATATATATATATATATATATATATATATATTAAGTGGATGAAGCACATCATTCATAAAGAAAGTGATATTCCAAAGAAAGAGATTGAATATGGCATGATAAGTTGGAATTTATATTGATGGTGTCTTTAGCCTTACAAAAGTAATCAATAAACTAATCAAAACAATATTACAGTACAAAGAAAAGTTACCTAGGATATGTTTTAAGTGTAACTAATATTAGCCTACATAACAAAACTCTTATCGCATTATGCTTTTAAGGTGATATTTGTGAGCAACTTCCTATCATCAGAATATTAAATTATTTTCTCGAAATCTGCTGAAGCTATAGAGCTGACATTCTTACAACACATGGGCACGTATCTTTTGCTTATGATGTAACAGTAGTTGCTTTGTTAATTCATTTCCTTACAAACAATTTCCATGCGAATATTTTCAAAATTTTCAATACACTATCTTCAGTAATACGTATATACGGTATATTAAATTTACGAAAACATTCTGTAAGGCTATTAAATAAATAGGCCTATACCTGAAAATTTCACTTTTCTATACGAAAAGTTGAGTAAATATTTCCTTTGAATAAAAAAAATCAAACTTGTGAAAAATGAGCATTAAAATTAAAACGTACATTCTTATAATGCACTTATACTTCTCAGGCAAATCTAAAAATTAACATGGATACATTTTTAATAAGTTCTCTTCCCTTTATCTATTGAATCAGTGCTGGCCATCCCTGAATATAGCTCGACCAAGCGGCATATACCACCTCTTTCGTCTGTCTCTTTCCTTTCCGCTGTAAAGCGCTCAGGCTCTCCTGGGCTCTAAAGCGCGCGCTTGCTCCTGTGGGCATCAATTGACATGCCTGCTGTAGAACAAGCAATGGAACTCATATATTGTGTGGTGGACACATCGCAGATCCGCCTCCTAAAACGACACTGAGAATCACGTCGACACTGCGCATTCATACTCTAGGCAGGATAAAAGCCGTTAACCGTCATATCAACTCGTTAAAATTTTGCGAACATGTGAGTTGTTTGAAATGAGAAAATGGATTGATTTGGCTTCTCTTGATCAGTGTTTACTACTATTTTAGCGAAGGTTGAACGGTGCCTGTGGAAGCTCCATACAGGTCAAGTCAGGAACCATCTCTTCATTCTGTTATATTTAGACTGCTAGTGAAACGTGGCAGTGAATTGGGAAGTTTGTGTTTTGCACAACCATATGATAAATGTTCACTCTTGAGTGGACCAAATGATAGAAAACACTGCATCCATGATGAAATGCAGATACACTCCAAGTTGGGTTGGCTGGAGTCAGTTCTGTTTGCATCTTTAATGACTTCAATATGACGATTTACGACGGAGAGCCAAAAAGTAACCTTAATAATTGTTTTATTAATTGAATATGTATAATAAGACTACAAACACTTCATCACTTTTCAACATAGTCCCCACTACGTTCAATGCAAGTGTTCCTGTTATACAGACGTTATATATATATATATATATATATATATATATATATATATATATATAATTCCGGGAGAGTTGCCCCACTTAAAGTTTTTACCGTTTAAAAATGAAACAAACCAAAGCAGATATTTTATTCATGTGTTATAGCATGTGAAATACATTAAAGGTTTATGTAAAATATGAAACGATCGATAATTCGTACACAACAAGTGGTAAAATAAAAATTAATCAGATACGATATCACTGTAATATACACACATATAGGGGAGAGATGCCCCGCTGTGGTAATTCCCAAATTAAACTATTAATTTGATAAATAACACTCTAAATAATGTTGCTTATTTTATTTTTGCAATAAGTTCATTTTCTGAGCTCGTTTTTCAGTGTGACCACAAATATGGCACTTAGCCCACATGTTATGCAACTTCTTGCAGGAAAGTCACTGAATCCAATCAACAACTTCCTTCATTTGATAAAATTTTCAAGGCACTCAACAAAGTAGGAACTATCTACTTTGTTTCATTTGACGACACTCTCTTCATATTTTCTCCAAAAGTGTCTTCTATATCTACTAGATTTTGAAGAATTTGACTTTGAGCTTTTTGGAACTGGGAGGCTTTCAAAGATGGTGTTTCCATTTTTATCTCCACCTGTAACGCGTTCTACCGATCGCTTTTTTTTTTTTTTTTTTTTTTTGTTCACAGAAAAAAATATTGCTGGCACATAGTTTATTTCATGAAGGGATTTGAAAGGAGTCGCTGTCGCTGAATTTGCCATTGTGGCACTTGAGCCGAAATTACAACTAATTATCCCGTTATCATTAGAACTTGTAGCCGATAAAGTTTTCTTTTCTTTGAGATTTCCTGAAGAGGCACAGAAACGAATTCTTACAGCTGTGTTGTTGATTGATGCATCATAAATACTGAAGAGGTGCTCAGGAACTGCATCTGGATTGAAAGGATCGAAACCTCTGGCTCGAAATCCAAATGACCTCTCTATTACTACCAACGCAGCTTTCTAGATGGATAGTCAGGCTTGCTTTTTATAAGCCATCCATTGCTATGATTCTCTTCTTGAAATAATGCTTGAGAGACTTAAAATGTGAGCGATCAAGAGATTGAAGTGCCTGAGTTGCATAGGTTGGTGGACAAACAATTGTGATTCCTTATCCTCATGCT
The DNA here is from genome assembly GCF_040183065.1 of Periplaneta americana. Classification (NCBI taxonomy): domain Eukaryota; kingdom Metazoa; phylum Arthropoda; class Insecta; order Blattodea; family Blattidae; genus Periplaneta; species Periplaneta americana. The sequence goes on from NC_091132.1 coordinate 140,825,276, forward strand.
AGCATTTTATGTTATCTAAATGTGCTGAATGTTCGTCCAAAATTAAGAGAATGTTGCCAGGATTCTTTCTTGGAGTAAAACTTTCCTTCAATCGCTTCATAAATAATTCTGATGGAACATAGGACGATTTTGGATTCATATAAACCCCCGTTTCTGCTAGGAATCCGTCAAAAAACTTCCATTTTTCGTCTCAAACTTTGCCGATGGAAGAAATGTTCCCTCCGAATTGCAACATGTTATGACAGAATCACTTCCCCCTTTCTCGCTTGAAGTTAGGACTAGAACATCTTTGGATCCCTTTCTCTCAACCACTTTTCCTTGTAAATTTGTTTAGTTTGATGCCACTTTCCTGTATTTTATGTGCCTTTCCTACAAATTGCGTTCACATAGAGTTGTTTCCAGTAGGTCAAAATACTGCTTGACTTCTTGTCTCGACATACCTTGACCTCTTCAGAGATATGGATGATCCTTCTGACTGCCTTACAGGCAACTCAAGGTTTCGCTCTAGGAAGAATTGCAGCCATTGGATGTTTCTTGAAGACTCCACTAGATTTCAGTCGGTGGATTGTTCTCTAAATAATTCCATAACAGTGCAATGCTTCATTAATTCCCAATTCCCCAAAAAGTTACAGTAAGATTGAAGAAATCTCTGGGATTGCATTGACTAACGTTTGGTCGTGAAATGTGTCTTTCAAACGTAACTTTGGACATCCCTTAAAATTTTGAAGGCCCTCAACTTTGGACACCTATTGAAAATGTCGCTGCAACAAATTTAGAATATCGATATTCCTTAAAATGTTCATGGATTTCAACTTTGGACACCTCTTGAAAATATGTGATCCTCTAGCAACTTTTGGTCATCCTTTAAAAATTATTGGCCTCTAATATATAATAATTCTATTCTAATATAATAATACAATTAAAATTCCAATAAATTCAGCAAGGACACTAATAATAATTAGTTATGTACGGTAATATCACTCTTAAGTACATGGGGCGTCTCTCCCTCAAACAGGTGGGGCATCTCTCCCTTTTGCATGACCATTACGCCTTATGTATTTAAGGGTAACCGTAATGGACAATTACTTAATTTTTTTTTAGAATGGAGTACAATGCATGTACTTGTCAAATATATTGTATTAAGCAATATATTCATAGCCATTATCCCAATTACGAATTTTGAAAAAATATAAATATTATAACAAAGCCTACGAAAAACAGCATTTCCTTTTCCTATTCACTTTTCACACACAAAAAAACCGTCACAAAGATTGCACTGCTTGCCTTCGAGGGTCGTATACGAATTAAACAAATGGTCCCAAGGTCGATTCCTTAGAGGTTTTGAGATAAGGAGAAAAGGAGGGTGGGGCGACTCTCCCCGTGGGGCATCTCTCCCGGAATTACCTTTTATATATATTACTACGATCTACTATATGAGTCCGATTTTTTTATTTTTATATTAAGGTTACTTTTTGACTCATCTCATAAATTCGGACAAACCTATCAGAACATAAAGTTTGTTTTTCCGATACATTCGTCCGTGTGATTCAAAAGCAGCATAAGTTAACGTTATATCTGTCTGTCAGTCCATCTGATACAACTGGAATTTTGTGAAACTATAATATCCATTCGAAATTTCATCGCCAAATGTTCCGATTAAAGCATTTGTTTCCCTAATTGTAATGTAATATAATGTAATTTTTATTTAGTATTCAGTCTAAATGACATATCATGGTTTAAAAAACATCAACAACACTTACAAATGTAAATATTCATTGAATGTTACAGAGAACTAATGTACTAACGTTTTCGCCCTCGGGCATCTTCAGGCATTTGATTCAACAACATCTTATACAAAATTTTTTACCATTTGATGGCTGTGAAATATATATCAAACAATTTACATCTAACATATTTACAAATCATGTGTACATCAATAAATAACAGTTTAAAATGGTTATCTCTATGGTAAGCAAACAATCTAAAATTGGAATTAAGGTACCTATATTAAAATAAATTATATTTGTAATAAAATTGATTGACTAAAAATGTTGTTATTAATCGTATATTCCTTAATTCATAATAGTGTGATTATTAAAATAAAGTAGTAAAATCATATGGTTCTTATTAAACTTCATAATAAGCCAATATCAATGATTTTCTGTTAGTTGTGTACTTGGAGTGCTTACTAAGATCCCTAATTTTAAATAATTACATCGCAATATGCGCAATGGACCATTAGACTACTAAACGCGCAGATTTCACACGACTTTCAAATCTCCACTAGTTCAAGTGGAGAAAGACTGCTTGTGAAGGAGTTTTCGAATACTCCTCGCCTACTCTATATCAATATCAATTTCTCCATTATAATAGTAATTATCATCATAATTACAATCAAAATCATCAATACTTAAAAGAGTTCTATTACGACAAGCTCAGTAGTTCTGTCATCTAAAGTATGTACACGGTGATTCAAAACTTACATTACAGGAGAATATGGTAAATAGGGGGTACTAAAACAAACGTGTTTCATTTATCAATGTGTGTCCTATCTCGCACCGATACGACGCTGCACTTGTTTTTAGTGTTGTGATTGTTTGTCACATTGTGATTGTTTGATATTGCTATGCGCAATTGTTTATAGGTACATTTATTGAAAGCTCAGTCATCAGAGAGTCAACATTAAAAAAATTGGAGTGTTAGAGCCTGAGAGAACTAGCCGATGTACATTTGGTTTTTGCATGAGTGCAGTGATACCTCAGTTTGGAAGTTTTGTATTGTTCACTGATGAAGCAACTTTCACACGGGAATCGGCCTGGGTGGCGAGTTGGTACAGCTTAAATGCGGCAGGCTTATGTCACTAGATCTACTGGCATGTAAAAGAACTCATTAGGGACAAAATTCCGGCACACCGGCGACGCTGATATAAACATTTAACATTCACACGGGATGGTACTTTTAAAAAACACAACCAGCACATTTGGGAGCAGATAAATCCATATTCCACTGTAGTCAGATCTCATCAGCGCGATTTAGTGTCAATGTGTTGTGTGGCATCATTAAAGACACACTAGTCGGTCTACATGTCATGCCAAATCGCTTAAGGGGAGAAAATTACAGGAACTTTTTGTAAAACATCCTGCCCATTTTTTTTGGAAGGGGTAGCGCTTGCAGTATGTACCAGGATATGGTTCCAGCATGACGGAGCTCCTGCGCATTTTAGTCTTGCGGCAAGGCAACAGCTGAAGTCAACATTTGGTGACGGATTGGTTATCAAGGTCCCGTCCTATGGCCAGTAACAACACCAATCTCAATCCACTTGAATTCTGGTGGGAAGATCTGAAGATTTTAGTGTATGCCACACCTGTAGATCATGTCGATGATCTTCTTCCACGTATTGTCGTCGCCTGTAACACCATACATACTACACGTGGCATATTTGAACAGGTGCGGCAGTCAATGCTTCGACGATACCAGTATTGTTTACAAAAAGGGGGTGTCAGTTCGAAGTTCCTCTGTAATGCACAAGTTGTCAAGCGTCAGTGTCTGTTGTTTCTCATTGAAAGCTTAGTCATCAAAGGGTCAAGTCACTGGCCCTTGAATGAATGATTGCCTGCAAGTCACAACAATAAAACAAGTGTAGCGCCGTACCGGTGCGAGATAGAAAACCCATTGCTTAATGAAAAATGTTTGCTTTAGTGCCCTCTGTCTACTATAGATGAAAAACGATCGAGAAAGCGAGACTAACAGCGCCCTTAAAGCCGAAAACCCGCAAGACAATGTTGTATTACGTCGCGTCCTTGGCGTAAAGACTGGTTGTGAGTGTTCCGAGACTCGATATTGATGAGTCCCGAAGTCAAGCAGCTTGAATCGCCGCAGTTGTTTATACCTTACTGAACTTTTATCTACTTTATCAACTGTTATATATGTATAAACAATCAAGTAGCCTATTTGAAATATCATCTCTTCCTTTCAGTGTATAATAATCCGTTCCCCAGTCTGTATTTAATTACTAGGTCCTTATGAAAAGGCTAGGAATTTTCTTTTCATATGTTTAAGATCAAGTGTGTAACCTGAAGTAAAAAGATATTAATGTTATGTTTTATGTTCCTTAGAAATGCAAATTTATTTGAGAATTGTTTTTTTTTCTATTTATATAACCATAGATAATATAATATCAACAACCAGAAAATTTGATAACTAAGATACTGCTTTGTTTTGTCTTTTTGTTTCATTTAAACATTTATAATGTTATTTATTTCAATGATGTATGTTATTCAAAGTTACGAAATCTTTCCACGCCGACCAAATGCTATTTCGAGAATGATGAGCGAGACTCGAAGCGCACGAGAATGATGAGTCGAGACTCGAAAGACAAATGCAACGAACACAGCGAGCGAGAGCGGCAGTTAGCTTTGTTCATCTCTACTATCTACCGTATTCTTACGTAACATAACTTCTGAATCAGCTTGTATATAACCCTCTCTCAAAATCACCATGATCATAGTACAGTTACAGTAGTATGACTTTGTTTCTTTCAATATTCCTTCTTTCATACGACAAAATAGTTTCACTTGTGGATTATAAATTCGTGTGCTATTCGGAAAGTTCTTCTTACTATGTGTAGTAGAACATTTTTAATTTGTCTCTTTACCATGTTATTCCTAGACCCTCTCTTACTATTTCATAGTGCTTCCCTATCTTAAAATATTCGTCCTCTTAGTAAATGTTTACCTCTAAAATAAAATTGAATATTTGTAATTTACAATATAAATTAATAATTGTATTGACTTCGACATAATATTATGTTAATGAAGATGAAGATTAGAAACGTACTCAGAGTAATGAATTGATATTTTTAAAATCAGAAGATAAAAGAAATCGAGAAATTAAAAAGAAGCTGCAAGCTGCATTGAGATTATCCATTCAAAGAAATTTCAATCCTATAGACTGGAAAGAACATATTGAATGGAAATTCAGAACGTTCAGTAAGAGATTTGTTTATATATAAATCAAAGAGTCAAGAAGACGATGGCCAACCAATTTCAGTGGGAAGAGTTAGTTCGACTGATTTTAAAGGGAATGGTAGCTACACGTACTATAATTATCGTCTGGTCGTCCTCGAATAGCATAATATTATGTAGTTGAAAAGGGACATAATTATCATTTTATGTCTGAAACCTATGTATCTTCGAAGTTTTGATCCATCATCTGTCACTGAAGAGTATTTGTAGTTTGAAGGTGAAATTATAAAAATAATAAACGTTCCTAGTCGATTTGTGGTTTATCACTTAAAAGTAGGTCATGACCACATCTCCCAAGGAAATACAATTAACATTCTTTGGTATGCGTATGAAATCTTGGCGAAAGTGGCTGACTTAACAGTAAAAATAGACTTCATCAACTACGTATTACGTGCCAGAGGCTGAAGAATAGCGTAGAAATCGGCCCAACATGCAGCCTCCAGCAATGTCTGTAACAAGAGAAACTTGTCACGAAGTCCTTAGATTGGCTCTTCTAACAATCATTAATCGGGACATGTTAGCAGCCTTACAGAGTAATTGCATTGTGCAGACGAGTGTGCCGCCACTTTCAATAATAATCATTCCATGTCGTTACCCACAAACAGTGACTAAACCTTCATTTCAATCCAGAGTCTTCAGGACTTCAGTTGTGTGTTTGTCTATTCATTTTGTTAATAATAGAAAGTGAAAACTGACTTGTAAATGCCTTTTAGATACAGATTCCGGAATCTCCAATACACAAATACCACAAATTGTTTTGTTATTAAAATATCGGTAATTATGTAAAAAGTAACGGTTTTTCGATGCTAATTAAATACAAACACCAAAATGAATACAAACACCAAAATGTGTCTTACACTTTCTAACACGAAACGACGACGTCCCGTACAACAAACTGTAGGCCTACATTACCATATGACCTGGTGGATCACCTAAGAAAAATGGTTCGTTTAATCGTGACGTCACTATGTTGCAGACTCTGTAGTGATCATAAATGTAAATATCAGTATTTCACAAGCTTTTCTTTTGGCTTAGCATACAATAGCCTCTAGCCAAAATGTGTAAGTAAATCTTATAATTGTTACATGGTTATTTAAAGACGCTGTATCAACTACTGGGTTATTTAGCGTCAATGGAAATGGTGATAGCGAGATGGCATTTGGAGAGAGAGAACGATGATTTGCCATAGATTATCTGGCATTCGCCGTACGGTTGGGGGGAAAACCTCGCGGAAAACCCCAACAAGGCTTCCTCCTATTCCTCCCCCTCTATTTCTATCCATCTCCTCTTCCCTACCAACTCCCCTCTCCCCTTTCCACTCCCCCTCTTCAATTTCCCCTCCCCTTTCCCCTATTTCTCTTTCTCCATGTCACCCGTTCTCTACCTCCCTCTACTTTTCCCCCATCCTCCTCTCACCGTCTCCTCCCTTCCCCTCTCTTTCCCTCTTTAACCCTTCTTCAACTCCTCTTCTTCCTTTCCCTATCCCCATCTCCCACTCCCCCGCTCTCCCCCTTCCTCTCTCCTCCCATCTCCCTCCCTCTCTCTCTGCGACGATTATGAATACAGTATTATGATGAAGAATCCTGTTCTGAGTTTGAGGCACCCATTAGGTCGGATTCTGTTAGCCCCGTATGATAGGATAACATGAGTATTGAAGTACAGACCGATTATTTAGTCCTGACAGCTCAGCGACGCGAAAGAGGGGAAGTAATAGGAGTAGTGGGGAGAGCTCCGGAGTAGAGATAAGGGCGAGCAATCGGTAAAGGAATGCAGTACAGCTTAATTGTACTGGAAACACATCGCTCTACCACACGCATGATATCCGATCGCTTCGAAGGCAAGCGAGTGACTAACCCAAATTGACCTAAACTTAAAGACGAGATTAAATAAAATAGGCTAATTTAGAGTTTACATTTCATAACATGATATTTTTAGGAAAGCCTAATATAAAAAAAATTCTCTTAGCACTGTTACATAGTTTTATTTATGTATATGTGTTTCTGTACGAGAGAGAAAGAGAGATTGTTTTAAATTATACCCTATAATTTGTAGTAGATCTACAGCTCAAGCCCTATACAATTCGGTCCGAAACATATATCTTTATTAAATTATCATATTCCGATGTACTGTACCAAGTTAAGCTATAACAGGAGGAGGAGGTAAATGATGTTCCCCATAATCCCGTTATATGGGGATTCTATGGTTTTGCTTTGCCCCTCCAAGGAAACTGTTCTCTCTCCGCCTATGATCCGTATCTTTTTTTTTTTACTTGGTTATTTAACGACGCTGTATCAACTAGGTTATTTAGTGTCGATGAGATTGGTGATAGCGAGATGGTATTTGGCGAGATGAGGCCGAGGATTCGCCATAGATCACCTGGCATTCACCTTACGGTTGGGGAAAACCTCGGAAAAAACCCAACCAGGTAATCAGCCCGAGTGCAACTTCAGACAGGCAGGCAAGCGCCTTAACCGACTGAACCACGCCGGTGGCCATGATCCGTATCAATATCCTGATTTCATTAAATATTTTTAAATATCCATAATAAGTTTTGACAGGCTTTCGAGTCCTGATTTATAAGTATTTAAGTAGAATGAAACATTAACTTTATACTCGTATATTGGAGATTCGGGATCAAATCCCAGCCAGTTCATGTGAAATATTTTGGAAAGAAAAGGAAAGAAAAATGGTAATTGTAGGCCCCGGGAAAAGTATTGCTATCGGCTTAGTATGCAACATAGCATACCTGCTTTGAGAGGGATGGGGTAAATAACGATAGACAACGTGACACTGGCAATAGTACAGTTTGATTCATGAGAAATTAAGTAATACATGAAAGTCTTATTATTTGTGCGTCCTTTTGACTAGTTTCCAGTGATTAGCTATGAAGCTTACAAAGTGCAATTCTAATTTATTCTCATTAAGAGACCTAAATATTTCATTGTACTTGACATACTGGTAATATTATTTACGTATTGATGCGTTGCAATGAACTATGACATGCATGTGCAAGACATACGTGTATCATATTCGGATAACGTGTTTCAAGAAACGCAGATTTCTTCATATTGTTTGCAGCATCTGTGACATATAGTAACACATTTTCGAATTGCACACATGATGGCCATAGCAACTCATTAAGAGATAGGGTCTACAGCAACATTCCGCACTAAGGGCACTGGCAAGCACATTTGCAACGTGACGTCCAACGGAGTTCATGCTTTCATCAATAGAAAGAAACCCATATCTTCTCATTTTTTAATTTACAGTTCTCATATGCATATTGCACATACTTCTTCCGCAGTGTTGCTTATTTAGGAATTTGTCTTCCAGTGTACTTTTCTGAAAAGTCACGGAGTTCCGCGTTTTATAATTGGTTTAACGGAATATTTGAAGCAATAAACGCGTCACGCATATCTTCGAAATATTCGTTCAAGTAGTTGTGAAGGAGATTCCTGCTGTACCTTGCTTAAATTCTGTTATCTGTTACATGCGAGTTTATGCTTATTGCTATTTATATGCTTCTTAACGTTGCATGCCATGTCGGCTGCCAATTTCACGTGACACAATTCACAAAACAGTTCATTACCATGGATGGAAAACACATTTTGTCCATATTGACGAACATATTTCCTTAGTGCTTTTATCTTGCGTACTTTTGGTCTCGGCATTCTGAAGACACGTGTCGATTGCTTTTGACTGCGTTGTACTAAGCTGCGCCGGCACTACTCCTACCTGCAAAGTGATGCGTACGAGAGTCCTCGGTTCATAAACATTAGCTATACTACATCGCGCGTTTCCTGTAAGCAATACTTTCTCTGGGGTCTGGTAATTAGTTATGAATTCTTGGGGAATTTTCCTTTCTCTCACCATGATGTCAGTTTTTCATTACCTTTTATCTTCGCCTCATTAAAAGACGTCGTCTAGCCTGTCAGCTTTGTAACATGTCCAGACACTTAGGCTACTTGGAGACCGTAACTCACCAGCCACTTGAACTCAAAATAGAATAAGAGAAAAGATGGTATGTCATTGTATGGGTTGAAGGGTTGGACAAACTCTCGCGCACTTATGCCACTCATACAGATAGAACGACATGCCGAAGAAAATCCGTTTGATGTCAGGGATGATAAAAACCTAGCATTAAGTAGAGGTTACATGCTGTGTATGTCCTGCTCTTGTCGTTTCTGTCTTCTGGCTTCAAGGTTGGAAGAGGGGGGGGGGGACTGGATCACTAACAAGAGGGCGTGAGCTTTAAGGCGGTGTGTTGCGACGGTAAAGTAAGCGAAGAATTTTAAGTAAATATTGTTTTTTTTATTATTATGTTTCCCCACTTGATCTCGGCATAGGCGAAACTGTAAGTCTACCGTGATAAATGATAGCATAGACTTAGATGATATGGCAGGATAAGGGACACAACGATGTCTCAGGGCAGAAGATACAGGGAGAGAGAGAGAATTAGAGTTCCTGCGTTAGAGACAGGGCCGTAACTTACCCCGCAAGTAGGGCATGTACACCGGGCGCAGCGCCGGATGGGGGTCAAAATGACAAAGTATACTGAATGTTTCCTGGCACTTACAATAATTCCCATTCCCATATCATCATCATCAGGTTTTACGATGTCCTAGGACATTTTACCGTGGCGTTGCGGTCTAAGGCATCCTGCCTAGGACCCGCGTTACGGAATGCGCGCTGGTTCGAGTCCTCATGGGGGAAGAAATTTTCTCATGAAATTTCGGCCAGTGTATGGGACCGGTGCCCACCCAACATCGTGATGCACTTGGGGAGCTACGATAGGTAGCGAAATCCGGTTGCGAATGCCAGCTATAACGGCTGGGGGGGATCATCGTACTAACCACACGATACCTCCATTCTGGTTGGATGATCGTCCACCTCTGCTTCGTCATGTGGACGTGAGGGCAGCAGCCGGCTGGTCGGTCTAGGCCCTTCACGGGCTGTAGCGCCACGGATTATTATTATTATTATTATTATTATTATTATTATTATTATTATTATTATAGGACATTTTACTGCACTTATTTCCAGGATTCTATAGACTTTCTTTATTCTCCTCTATTCTCCCATGCCCCATTTTATAATTACATTTGAAAACACAGATTAACTAACAAAATTTAAGCGATGGAAATATGTTGTAAGCAGATTTTAAATCAGAGCGAAGATTTCTGTATTAACAGACAAAAGGTTGTCTTGAGTTCTTCGCCAAGTGAAAATGATATTTTATTTAACTCGCAGTAATTTAAAAACCAGTCAAGATTTGAATAGCGGCAATTTTTAAAAGTAATTTCCATTCTTTCTCAACATTCCAATCGCTTTGACCACCCATCTAATGTGAAAAATAAAAGTTTGCCGCTAACCAACTTTTGAAGGTGTAAATGTCTATTTTAAACAGATCACTTCGAAGTTAGATTTTTTTTTTTTTTCAAGTTTTAAAAACGATTTTGATTTCGAATTTTTTTCTATGATTTCCTCAGACTTTGACCTACCAATCATAAAAATAACAGTGCGATTGGTTGACTATCATAGGAGCTACGACATGATATGCCGCTGCATACGCGACATTTTCGTCGCCGCCACTGCACCTCTGCGAATATTTCGCGTTAGTGTGGGGAGGCCTTAACTGTTAGCACAACGAATCTGAGCATAGTAATGATGCATCGTTAACTAGCAATTTGCGATTTTGTACTGTACTACCTGTTTTCCTAATCCTCCTTTACAATTTTCTGAGAAAACTCGTGGCAAATAACTGCCCTTCTTTCGATACAATAATTATACTCCACCCCATGGGCGGCTAAAAGTCATGAAAACGCCGACTCACTTGAGTCGCTCTGCTTAAGTACATGACCTGGGAGGAAGAGTTGAAAGGGGAGGGAAGCAGTAGGTGCGGTGGCCACAACAATGGTGGATTATTAATACGCTAAATTTCTTTGAGAAGTTATTGTGTTTTAAGTACAAAATCCAAATTAATTAACTAGTTATGTAAAAATTAATTATAGATGCTTGAGTAATATGATAATTATTGTAAATCCTTAAACATATTCAAAAGAAGTTAGAAGTAAATAAATATAAATGTAAATAATTATTAAGAGATCCAAATGAATTTAAATTAAATACAAAATAAAGTATTTTTTACGTTGTAAGTTGAATTATAACTAGGGACTGGATTTTTATGTAATATAAAGATGTGAAATATGTACATATTTATGTAAGAAAAATAAACTGAATATGTACCAAAATATATAAATCATGAAAATATTTAATATCAATATCTGGCAGGTATAGGATAGGTAAGACTCTCCAGTTGTGATTTCATAAAGCACCCGACTTTTTTTACAGCACACTTGACACATTACTATTTTTCCATCTGTAGTGAAAGCTTTGTCCATTGCAATCCATGATTTTATTTTTGTCGTTAGGGTTGAAGATACAGGGGCCATTTTAGTTAGTTAAAAGCAGTAGATAAACTCACTTGCACTTTATACTGTAAGTACTAAAACTAGAGAACTGAGTGAAATGAATGACACAACAGCACTGCAAGCACTGTTTCGCTTTACTGGATTAGGAGAAAATAAGAGGAGATGTGGAACACAAGCATTTTAACTGCTCCCTGTAAGAAACGAAGTACCTATTAAAATCTCGAACTATAGGTATTTACAAACTGTTGTTTGAAAAGTGACATTCCTGTCTCATTCAGAAGGGTAGGATTGTTCCAGCCGAGAACCATACTTTCTAATTGCTCGGCAAATCCCATTTCCGTATAGGTCTACTAAATTTAAAGTAGAGAGATCAAGCAATAACTTTAAAAGGTATTTATTTTAATCTTTCAACATCTTTCCAGTTTGTTCCTTTACTCCAGCTTCTTTTCAAAAGTCGGCTACTTTATTGCGGCTCATGCCAGACTTGACACGGGTTTTCCCTGGAAGGATTAGGACGAGGGTGGATTAGGTTGCAAATTGCATGGGAACGGCTTGTTAAGACGTGTGCAGAACAATTATAGTTCAAGACAAATCATGTTGTCCTCGTCCCACTCCACTGCATGAAGGCAACGCTACTCTCCGAGTGATTTTTACAATACAAGGTAGTTATACGAGAAAGGTTGCCCTTTGTTCACTCATATTTACAGTGGGCGGTATGGGGTGAGTGCCTCTATTACTTTCTGGAACTAAGGACGTTATGTTTCGTCCCGAAATATATCTGTTCTTGGGTAGGTAAAAAGGCTTTTTAAACCTGTGTATTTCAAATTGTAAACTTCCCCAGCTGAAGTTCCCCCACCCTTTTAAAGAAGTAAAAATGAAGAAACCCCTAAATATGTAGATTTATGTAATACCAAGCCATAATATGTAATGTGGGGTAAATATATAAAAATATGTAATATCAAATTTTAATATATTAATGGTAATGACAAGATTCGCAAAGATTTGTTATTTACATACGGTTAGGTTGAAAGGAATATAATAGATATATGTAATTATATAAAAATCCGGTCCCTAATTATAACAAAAGAAAAGCTTCTGAAACTAGTCACGTACTTTTTCAAGTAATATTGAGTTTTAATCAGGAGTTATGTTGCACATTGCCAACCGTAACTGGTCACAAAGATGTCTATCCGTCATGCAGGTGCTATATTTTGATTTCACAGTTCTCATTCGTGAGAAGAACTGCTCACAGATAGATGTACCCGTCCTTCCAAACATGGCTTCCATAAAACTGGCGTAATATCTAATCTTTCTATATTTCTTATATTATGAAGCATTTTATGGGCTTATTGTCGCCAGCACTGCAGAAAAACTCTTCTTTCCATTCTAAATTAAATCTTCTTTTTTAGAGGTTAAAGGCTTTGAGATAGACATGCTAAACTTGTGATGTGTTTCACTGCCGTCAATGTGTTCGTGTTCTAGTGATAGTAAACAAGGGATGATGCATTCCTGAGCTTTACGGGTCGCAAAAGGATTGAGGGGAAGTTACATTGCGCGTTGCATAGTGACTACAGAGTGAGTCGTGAATCACGTAATGGACACCGATGCTCTACCAGACCTTGTACAAGTTTTGCATGAATTTACCTATCTGAATAATATCTCACTGGCTGGCATCAATAACCAGAATGAGTTATTAAAGGGACGGAGTACAAAAGACAGCAGTCCTATATGTTTTTCCCCCGTTATATAAGAACAGTTGACAAGGTAAGACCTGTCCTGTGGCCTTACTATGTATAACCGTACTGGATTATCAATGGGTATGGAGGGGGAAGATAGATTTTAGTTCGAGAGGGACTTCCGTGTCTGTAGATTCGTATAATTTTAACCATCATAAAATAAACTCTCCTTCTGATAGCTCATTATTTCCATTCTCGCACAGCTCACATGCCAGGTCTCGCCTCCTCATCTATAGTTCTTAATAAATTCCTGAAATAGTGATAACTCCTTCCGCGTTAAGCAGATTCCGCAAGTAATGCCTATCCTATCCGCCGGGACTAAAAAAAAAGTTTTCACATTGGACGCTACTCCTTGGACAAGTTTTGCTGTATATATTCGTGCAAATTTTGTGTCAATACAGCGACTTCGCAGTCGCAGGGCGTAGGGGTTTGAGCGATAACCACGGCACTCGGAGCTGTGACAGCGGAACAAAGGAAGTCATTAAACCAATTATGAGGGCACTCCGTCGCCTGCATTGTGGCAGTCGTTGCAATGAACTTGGTTCCACGTATCAATTAGCGTTAAGTTGGCTGTTGTCGTCAACAGACAGAATTTACATGCATTTTTTTGTTATGAAATATTTAGTAAACTCTTCGTGGCTAAATGGTAGCGCACCCAGCTAAAAATTAGGGGACTTGATTGTGATTCGAAATCGAAATGGATTTGCTTGCCCTTTGTCTCTGTCCTGTATCTTACCCTGTGGTCATGACATGCTAACCATAATCTATGACTTGAGAATCTCAGTATGATGTCTAACGTTGATGTGAAGTTCTCGCAATTTTTTCAGCAAGAAGAAGAAAATAATAAATCTCACTGGATATCACCCAGGGAGAGGATGGTGAAATTCCCCCTCCCCCCAATTGATGCACAATTTTCAGTTTTATTTTATTGCAACTAGCCTACTTAAATTCGAGACTACCGTAGTTCTTAAAAAAATTGGAGTCGAAATTTAAAAAAATGGCAGTATATACTAATTCACTAAAATGGATGTATCTCAGCCATTGTTAAAGATAAATTCAAAACTTCTGTGACATTTTACTCCTATAAGCACGTTCTTTGAAATGCCTGGAGAACAATTTTGATTGGCTTTCAAAATTTTAATTTAATTTACAGAACTTAACACCACAGTGACCTGCCTAAAATGACAAAAGTTCGATTAATTAAAATGTGTCTCAGTGAAACATACAGCAGAGTCCGTATAGGTCAGTTTCTACCTGATGCTTTTCCAATTCACTGCGGGCTAAAGCGGGGAGATGCTCTATCACCTTTACTTTTTAACTTCGCTTTAGAATATGCCAGTAGGAAAGTTCAGGATAATAGGCAGGGTTTGGAATTGAACGGGTTACATCAGCTTCTTGTGTATGCGGGTGACGTAAATATGTTAGGAGAAAATCCACAAACGATTAGGGAAAACACGGAAATCTTACTTGAAGCAAGTAAACCGATCGGTTTGGAAGTAAATCCCGAAAAGACAAAGTATATGATTATGTCTCGTGACCAGAATATTGTACGAAATGGAAATATAAAAATTGGAGATTTATCCTTCGAAGAGGTGGAAAAATTCAAATATCTTGGAGCAACAGTAACAAATATAAATGACAGTCGGGAGGAAATTAAACGCAGAATAAATATGGGAAATGCGTGTTATTATTCGGTTGAGAAGCTTTTATCATCTAGTCTGCTGTCAAAAAATCTGAAAGTTAGAATTTATAAAACAGTTATATTACCGGTTGTTCTGTATGGTTGTGAAACTTGGACTCTCACTCTGAGAGAGGAACATAGGTTAAGGGTGTTTGAGAATAAGGTGCTTAGGAAAATATTTAGGGCTAAGAGGGATAAAGTTACAGGAGAATGGAGAAAGTTACACAACGCAGAACTGCACGCATTGTATTCTTCACCTGACATAATTAGGAACATTAAATCCAGACTTTGAGATGGGCAGGGCATGTAGCACGTATGGGCGAATCAAGAAATGCATATAGAGTGTTAGTTGGGAGACCGGAGGGAAAAATACCTTTGGGGAGGCCGAGATGTAGATGGGAGGATAATATTAAAATAGATTTGAGGGAGGTGGGATATGATGATAGAGACTGGATTAATCTTGCACAGGATAGGGACCGATGGCGGGCTATGTGAGGGCGGCAATGAACCTTCGGGTTCCTTAAAAGCCATTTGTAAGTAAGTAAGTAAGTAAGTATAGGCCTACCTAACAAAATGTAATAATATAACATAAAATAAAAAAAAAAACATGAATTTAGAGTACAGTAGTGGCAAAAAAAAAAAAACCGGACCGACCCTTGTAGCTGATTTCGGAGCCTTGTTCACTCCAGAGCACGATAGACTGGTAACTAAGACTTTCGTGGTTCGACTCCTGCCTGAAAAGGAAACTTTTTTTTGTTCCTTATTCAAATTTATTTCCAATACTTTTCATTGAAATTATGTGCTGTTATACGATAAGCTTTTTTGAAAATCTAAATAGATGCCTTAAGGGCCATAGGGCAATTTCTTTACAGTCTCGGTAAATTAAATCGTTCGCAAAAATTATCTTTCTTTCTTTCTTCCTTTCTTTCTTTCTTTCTTTCTTTCTTTCTTTCTTTCTTTCTTTCTTTCTTTCTTTACCTTAGTTTAACCTCTCCATTTCAGGTTCATTTATACGACCCACGCCACACGGGTCTTACAGGGCCGCGACCTGTTGGGAGAGGAATTAATCTATGGATCACATACATACTTTTTGACCACACAAGGACATGGAGGGCCACCTCCGATACAACACAAACATGTTCACAAAAATTTAAAAAATATATTTTTTCTTATAGTTCCCCAGCTTCCAATGAATAGGCCAATAATTTCAATGGTCCCCAGATGATAACAATGTTTAAAGAAGATAGATGTAGGTTCATAAATTTGCTTCTTCTCGTTGTCTACTTCCCAAGGCTGGTCACTGCACGTTTCAAATCGTATGGTGGGATTCAATATGTATCCTGTCTTATTGTGGTCAATAGCAATTATGTCTATTCATCTATGACTCTCATTGGATCCGACACAGTGGACTTCTTCATAAACCTCTAGGCTGTTGTTGTTGATCTTGATGGCAGATCCTATTTTTGCTCCGTATCAAATGATGCCTGGTGTTTCGGGGGAGCTCTCCATAGTAACAAAAGCCAAGGACATGAGGTAAGGTTTCGCGCTCGTTACAATGTCTGCAGTGGGAGTTGGCCTGGCTCCGTCCATGAAGAGCTCTCTCTTTTAAGAATGAATTTTAGAGGTGCTGCTGCTGCTATGGCCTACAACCCAAATTGAGCCTTGGCCTCCTCTATACGTCCGTCGCCTCCAATACTCTTGATCCGTATCTTTATCTCTAGCTTTTGTTTTCCGTGCACGTATCCTCAGTAGTCTGAAGGCATCCTGGCTCTCTTCATCCTCCTATCTCTTCCTGGGTTTTCCAACTTTACTTTTTCTATAAATTCGTTGACATAGGGCTTCCTTCGTGATCCTCTATTCTTATAACAGAATTTTAGGGATACTTTTATAGAAATATGGAGGCATGTTTTCTTTTATTCCCCCCCCCCTCAAATGCAACAAAGTAACAAATGTCTATTCTAGAGAAAATTTTCCTAATCGTCTAAAAATATGTATATCAAATTAATATAATTAATATAGTATTAAATATTTCCGAGTCTACCGTTGTGGCTGAGGGGTTAACGAGTTTAACTCCGAACCCAGCAGTCCGGGGTTCGATTCCCGGTCAGGACGAGTTGCCTGGGTGAGGTTTTTTCTGGGTTTTTCCCTCACTCCTATGGAGGAATATCAGGTAACTTTTCAGGCGATTGGAACGCCACTCATCTTCGCCACTTTATTCCCCCCCCCCCATCATCCTTTCCTCATCATCCCGTTCCTGGTTTTTCAGATCACTCTACCGGCGGCCTCCCGGAACTACTGGCTCTCTCGACCGGCCTCCGTGGAATGTAGCTAAGCGACGTTGGATGCTCCTGCAATGGCACCCGAAGCGGACCTACTCGGAGGAGGAGTTTCGCCTCGAACCGACAGGGGCGCCTTGGGGGAATTTGCCGAAGCAGGAATGGTAGGCCTACAGTATATGGATTGTGTCGGCTGTAGGGACAGGTCGTTAAGGGAGCCATGTGGTTAGGGCGGTGCGCGTAGAGGATCTGTGGCACGCAACTCATTCCGTATCGAAGGTTAGCGCAATAGATCTCAATAGGTCGCAGTGCTGGGCCATCCGTGCCCTCCGCAGTTAAATTCCATTCCATTCCAAATAGTTCCGAAGTTATATCTTTTTTGTATGGTATAAAATAAAAAAACGAAGTTACGGGAAATTGCAATCAAAGTCTGTGCTTTAAAATAGTGTCACAGCAGCTGGTAAGGTCGTGGATGCGTTGTAGTGAATATAATAGATTTTCCACATATCAAATGGAATTTAAGGAAAAACAGTTTTTCAAAATGTACTGTTTTTTCACCATATTTAACCATCCTATGCCCTTAAGGTAGGAAGAGGAGAAAACCGGAATCACAGACTAATAATCATGAGCTTCTAGAATTATAACATCTTTTCAGGGACGAAGAAGAAAACAAAATTCGAAATTTTGACGTCGATATCATGATTAATTATTGTGTTCATATTACTGTATATCCTCGTTAATCGAGTATTCACATTGCGCGCCACTATATATGCTGGAGATAAGAATCCTTGGCATGACTTCTTTCGAATAGATAAGAGGCTGTCAACTACGTATCGTAGGTTAGCAGGTAAAATATATCTGTCCGTGAGTGAGGGAACCCCTGGTAAAGTTCATTGACCATATTTCGGTCACGACAAAATTCCACACGAATATTCTTCCTCAGCCATAACTCCATCCTTCATTCGTTAGTGAGTTGACTCTTTATTTCGGTATTCTGCTGTCTTACTGCTTTGTGAGTTAGTACATTATATCCGATTCTTGTATGCTCGTAGATTTTTGACGCCAGCGACTTGATTCGAATTCTAGTAATATCAAGCTCTGTATAATTCAAACTTCTTTTCCCGTCATTGCATGATTGCTACATAATTTAAATCATCGATGTCACCCGTTCAAGAGAAAAAATCTTAACGGAACATAGCATTGCCTCGAATTAAATTGAACTGCATTGAATGCAAGTCAGCTGTATACTAGACTAGACGCCAGTTCGGAAGGCAGTCGGCTGCTAGCGTTTGCGTCGAGAGAGACAGATAGTGAGAGAAAGGCAATGTATAGCATTGCCACATCGTACTTCACGCGCGCGCGCAATACAAGTAGCTGAGGAGAGAATTTCAATTTTAAAAAGATAATAATGAACTTAGCCGTTGGTTACTGCAAGCATGACAAACCTTTTATCAGAACATTATCAAATCTTACGTTCTATTAATAATGCTTATTCCAAGTTTTAAGATTTTTATGTGTGGTATTATTATTATTATTATTATTATTATTATTATTATTATTATTATTATTATTATTATTATTATATCACACAGTTTTAATACTAAATGTATACGTTGTGTTACTAGAAAAAATGATACACTATTTAAGTAGTAATTGTATATAGGTCTATTTCTAGGCGCAAATTATTTTAGCTAGTTAAATACCCTAAAAAAATAACTACGAGCACCATGTTATATTGCCACATTTCGGTCACATTTAATATAAATTAGGATTTAATAAATATTCAGTACCTGGTTTTAATCGAAGTCCCGTCAGATTCTTCAGAGTCGGATTCTCGAAGGTACATTCTAATACTGTACGTCGCAGCACAGTTTTATTAAAATCATCTAATTCAGATACTGTTTTTTCACGACGAGGATGTTTTCCAGGAGAACGAAACGTGGCAATTCCGCTCACATTAAAAGATTTGTTTCCTTCACTAACAATTCTTTGCTCGGTTCGCAAACCCAGACGACATGCTTCTGCAGTAGTCTCCTGCGCGTTGGCAACGTTGCGGCCAGCACCATGATGCCCGGCAGAGTTCTGCTCGTTAATGTTTTTAAAATAATTATACACCTTAAACACTATTTCCCGCGCCTGCCTGTGCAGTACTTGTCTTTTTATGGTATCTCCTTCCATTTATTTATCTTACACATACACAGTATATGTTAGTTTTACTTATTCGATGTTTTAAAACACTCACCCGTGAACAAAGCAACTCGAAAAGCACTTATTACTGACTGATTCTGACTGGTTCTCCTGTTAAAGCTTGTGACGTCACATGCCATACAGGCTACGGCGCATCTAGTAGCCATCCGCCTTCCGAATTGCCGTCTAGTCTAATGCTCTAACCTGGACGTACTTTCAATCTTTGTTTTCTGTCATACTACACAACACAAAAACTTCTCACCTTTTCCAGGGAAAATATACACACTATTTCCTGTGCAGTCGCATTAAACCTTTAATAGTAAAATACCGACGGTATTTACATGAGCGAAACTTGCTTTCTGGCGGTCGCTCTCTGCTATAGTAGGCCTACGTTTCATATTCCCTGCAACCGCACTTCGCAACGAGTTCAGTGTAGTATACGGCTACTATCAGTGTATAAATGCCACTGTTGTGGGTGAATATGGATCATTATGCTCTTGATATTTTTATCAGTTACAATTAACTTAGACTTTTGCGTTTGAATTTTACCCTCTAGGATCGTATTTATGTAGTATTCATGCATTCATACAAATTCCGCACGTGAAATGTTAAGACTCTTTTCTGTGATGTTATCTGGTGTGGAAGTGCGAAACACAGACTTGACAGACTGGCAATGTAGTAAGTAGGGAACGGATTTCTAGGTGTTAAAAAAGAAAGCTTTAGAATTTAATAAAATTCAATTTAGGACTTTCAGGAGTTTATATGAAATTAATAATTAATAACACTGGTCAACAATGATTTTGTTAAATAAATAATTTCGGGTGTTTCTTATGTATTGCCATCTGCTGATTCCAAAAATGAAGTCAGAAATTTTCCATCACCCACCATTTTTTTTTTTAATTTTGAAAATAAATTTGTTCCTGTTTATTAGCATTTGTGGTATATAACATGCTGATTAGAAGGCGTATTTTACATTTATATTTCATTACATTGTGTCAACTAGTGACTTGTAACGTTTGGTATTGTTGCCTGTGAATTCACGAGTAACAACGACGACATTTCCCTCACAAATCTCTGATTGTATGGTAAATTTCCCAGATGAATAGAAGCTTTCTTTAAAGAAAGAAGCTAATCTTGTGCCTCTTCTGTTGTCAATTGAATTGTGATAGAAGTGTATAATATCGTACCTCATAGTGCATTGTAAGAAGTAGTGTATAGGTGTATAATGTATAAGAAACATGTCTTGAAAGTGTCTTATTGATAGAAAAAACTTCTGTTAAGTATGTGGTGAGCTCACTTTAAAATCGCAGAAGCCAAATTTTACTCCTCTAGTTAGAAGAGTTTATGACTGTTATTTTAACAACAAAATAGACCAGAACAAGACATCGGCCCCAGAAATCTGTTGTGCTAAATGTGTATCTAACACTATTAACTGGCTGGTTAAAAGGATCCCGTCATATGCTTTTGCAGTCCCAATGATATGGCGCGAACTAAGGATCATTTGACAGACTGCTACTTCTGCTTGACAAATATA
Source organism: Periplaneta americana (assembly GCF_040183065.1). Taxonomy (NCBI): domain Eukaryota; kingdom Metazoa; phylum Arthropoda; class Insecta; order Blattodea; family Blattidae; genus Periplaneta; species Periplaneta americana. The sequence goes on from NC_091132.1 coordinate 140,846,145, forward strand.
TCTGGAATAAGTTCGAAGTCCAGACACTGTTAAATATCAAGCTTTAGTTTCTGCAATTCGGCCGGTGCTTCAAGGGCCAGGACTTCCCATACCAACTCCACCAGTTGATATTACATTGACTGAAGTAATTCAAAGTGTTCCTGATGTTCAGAATGAATTAGAAAATGGTCCAGATTTTGTGGAAGATGATACCAGTGCTATAAATGAACCTCACTTTCTAACATAGGAGGATTTAAATGATTTGGTTCGGGATCTTGGTTTAAGTAATAGCAAGGCAGAATTACTCACCTCAAGATTGAAAGGCTGGAAGCTGCTGCAGGTAACACCAAAGTAAGTTTCTTTCGCCAACGCCAAAAGGAATTTGAGCATTTCTTTTCTAAAGAGTAGGACCTAGTTTTCTGCAATGATGTTGAGAATTTGTTCGATTCACTGGGTGCTGAGCATAAACTTGAGGATTGGCGTTTGTTAATAGACTTCTCAAAAACAAGTTTGAAAGGATGATTACTACATAAGGGAAACAAATATCCATCCATTCCTTTAGCTCATGCAGTTGGTATGAAAGAAAATTATGAGAATATGAAGCTCTTACTATCCACTATCAAGTGTGACAATTTTTCTTGTCAGATTGTGGGGATTTGAAAGTAATAGGTATCTCGCTTGAATTACAGCTTGGCTATACTAAATTTTGCTGCTTCTTGTGCATGTTGGTTAGCAGAGATAAAAGTAATCATTATATAAAAAAAGAACTGGTCAAAGAGAGAGTCACTTTAATCCAGGAGAAGATAATGTTCTTCACCAACCACTTACTTGTAAGTTCTGAAAAAATCTTATTGGCTCCACCGCATATCAAACTAGGCTTGATTAAGAATTTTGTGAAAGCAATAGATCGTGATGGCAGTGCATTTCTCTTCCTGAAAAATAAGTTCCCAAGATTCAGTGAAACTAAACTAAAAGCAGGAATAGGCCTACTTGTCGACTTGAAAAAAGTGAACTGATGAAAGATACGCAATTTGAAAACCAGTTAAATATGCAAGAAGCAGCTGCATGGTTGTATTTCAAAAATGTTGTCACGAACTTTTTAGGAAACTTCAGGTCTGAGAACTACAGAGAACTTGTCAGTGAGATGTTTGAGAACTACAAGATCATGAGATGTAATATGTCTTAAAAATGCATTTTCTGCATCCCGTTTCAGTTTCTTTCCTGAAAACCTAGGGCAGTGAGCGACGAACACGGGGAGCATTTCCACCAGGACATCATGTAAATGGAAAGGCGCTACCATGGTAAATGATGTCCAAATATGTTGGCAGACTATTGTGTGATACTGAAGAGAGATTTACCTCAAGCAAAGTACACCGAAAATATGTTTCACATACATTTTAGGTCAATAAATGTAATTTCAGCTAAGATATAGTAATACTATAATGTATAGATACGAAAAAATGTTTTTCACGTGATTACTCTAAAACCCTGGGTGATAGAAAAGTTCTGTAAAAAGATTTGAAATCAGCACAAAAACGTCACCTAGAATCACCCATTGTTCCCCATTTAACAGACAAAGGTTTAAATTTTGTTGACCAGTGTAATTTTAATTTTACTAGATATTCAATTTTAGGTGGAATTTATATACAAAGAACTGATGCTGACATTGAGTGCTACTGAACTGAAGACTCAAATTCTATCAGTGAAAGAGACTGATTGCTGATTGGTCAGTTTCATTTCGCATAACGGGAGTGCATTGTCGCGAAAACTAATTTGTAAGCTCTCGCCTAACCTGAACAAATTACCACACTTTTTATGCTAGGATGAACTTTTCAAAATGAATTCAATTCCAGGAAATTAGATAAAATCTCCTTCCCTCTCCTTTTAAGACAAATATGGAACGAACTAATACTTGCCAGATCAGTTTTTGTCTATAAGAGATTTATTTTTACGTTGAACTTTTTTGTATTTTTGGACATTTTTTGCATTTTTAGAACTGTTATTTTTATTTAAATGTACACAAAATACTAGAAAGGCTCTTTTCAGGCACAAACATGATTTTTAGGCATTTATAAGAGTTTATGATTTAGGGCGTTTTAGGTCCTATACAATTTTAATAGGGGGATCTTGTGTACATGAAACGTAGAGATACCTGAATAACATAGTCTAGGGTGTAGCAAACAAAATAGATACGGAACTAGAAATCTATTCCCTATTAATAACACACACTCGCACATAAAACTAAAGGCAGTAATGTTTTGACGGAAGAAAAATTAGCAGATATCGAAAAAGCATTGGAATGCCCCCTAGAAAATCAACACAGAAGCACAGGTCTAATCAACAGGTCGGAATTTCCAAAACTTCTGCATTTAAAGCCACAAAACTCTTTAACCCTTAAATTCGCAAAGTATCCTATAGGATACAACAGATTAATAGGATATATGCTATAATTTTAATAGAATAATAGAAAAAAATTGATAGGAAAATTAAAATTTCAAAATACTATAATATTGTACAACATATAAAATCTAGACATTGCTATAGTTGTTTTCTTTACAGTCTGACAAGGTTTAATAAACCAGTATGAGAAATGAAGTTTTGCCAATTTAAGGGTTAAAGTTTAATTGAAATAAAATAACTTTCGCACTTGAACTGCGTCCCACTGACACTATAGCACAGTTATTTTTTTAACTGGATCTTAAATCATTTTCACGACGATATCACGTATTATTTTGGGACGAAGCTTGGTTTTAACTTCATGGAAAAGTAAATTCGGAAAATAATAGATATTGGAATTATAATAAGCCGAATATAATAATAATAATAATAATAATAATAATAATAATAATAATAATAATAATAATAATAATAATAATAATAATAATAATAATATTTACTTACTGGCTTTTAAGGAACCCGAAGTTTCATTGCCGCCCTCACATAAGCCCGCCATTTATAATAATAATAATAATAATAATAATGATTTATTTCAGTTGGCAGAGTTAAGGCCGTAGGGCCTTCTCTTTCACTCAACCAGCAAAAAGTATACATATATATGTATGAACTTACAAAGAATTCAACAATTTGATTTAGATAAGAGTTACATGTGTACAAGAGTTATTTACGAATTAAACAGAAAAATATATGAACTATTAATTAAGCAATGAAATACGAACTGTGTAGCAGAATTAAGCTAACATGTATAGGATGTTAAAATATTTCAAATTATGTTAGATAATAGAAAGAGATTATTATGAGACAATTTTGAAAATACAGCACTATCAGGAAGCATGTCTAAAGGAAGAAGTAACAATGTAGTCAGTGATAGTTTAAGTCAGCATGATTGGAGTGAAATACTAAGAAGGTTATGTTTTAAGCTGTTTTTAAAAGTGTTTGTCTTGCAGCCCCACGAAGTGATTTGAAATCTCCGTCTGCTACTGCTGCTGCGGCACCATTTTAAGAAATAACTTATATTGCTTGATAGTCTAAGATAGTAAATTGCCTTTGTGTTACATAGAATAAAAATGTACTTTTCAGACGCTATAACTTGATGTGAGGTTCTTCAGATTATCACGTTTGTCGCTTGTGACTTTCGCTTGTTAGAAGTTTAAATTCGATTATTTCTCTTCTTTTATTTTGTCATGTTAATACTGTAGGCTTAGGGTATATATTTTTATCTTAAGTTAATTTTGGTTTAATGATTAAATTGATAATCGCATTTTAGTAGTGAATACGATTATGACCGAGCACAATCTTCTTTGTTAAGAAAATTTCACATGGTCCCTGGATCTCCAAAGTTTGTATATTAGCAGTAGAGGGGGGGGGGAAAGTGTTTCAAAGCGATAGCGAAGTCTGTTAACTGCTGAATTGAATTGAATTTAAGAGGGGGAGGGTTTTAACAGCACTAGCACTGCGACCTAAAAGATCTGTTGCGCATCCCCGTCATAATATCCCATCAGTCCAATAGATTGATGTTCTTGATGAACTGAATCAAACTACGGACTGGGACAGTTGCTAGCTCATTAAGCTTCGGAAAATGTTTTCTAAAGATGAGAGCTCTTTGGTAGCGAGTACATTACATTCGCATAGTAGATGCGTTACAGACTCTCCCTGCATAAACAACGAGCACAGGCTGGGTTTATATTACGTCCCATCCTATACAAGTTCTTCTTGAGGCTGTTGGCCGCTACTGCACTATGTATTTCAAACGGTGGATATTTTGATTTTTGAGCATTGACCTCGAATGTCCCTCTCTAGAAATAGCGCGCCGAAAATGTGTCTCACTTCACAGCGTTTCAGCGTCACTCATAATGCACTATGACAGATAAATTTATGTTGCACTAGTATAGTGTTTGTAATGGAACGATTAATAAAAATCCGCTAGTAAAATATTAAAAGGTGAAGATAGTTCCTTCACATGCCATGAAGGCACTTGGGGAGCATAGAGGTAGGCCCCATGTTTTCTTGACCTCGGCACTAGAATGAGGTAGTGTGGTCGATACCACGCTCCGACCATTTTTTACCACCGGGAAAGACCCGGTACTCAAAGGAGGCTGAGTGAACCGCGAGGCCGTTCTAGAAGTTTGGCAACGAGAAAATCCCTTCACCACCCGGATCGACCCCGGACCTTCCAGTTCATAGTAAGTTGCTTTATCGACGGAATTACCCGGCCGCCTTAGGAAAACAGTTCTTTGCGAATATGTGCCCAAACACCGTCTTCATCCACCACAAAATTACCCTTGAACTTATCCGGAATTGAACCTAGATGTCCGACGTAGAAAACAGACACTCTAACCTAACCTAATCTAATCTAACGTAACAGTTTGATTAAGGATGACTCCAGGTCAACGAAATAGTTCCCAGCTTTATTTCAAAGTGCTGTAATTCGTTTTCGAAATTAAGGTGGCAGTATTAGAAAATCGGAAGGAAATTAAATGCAGAATAAATATGGGAAATGCCTGTTATTATTCGGTTGAGAAGCTTTTGTCATCTAGTATGCTGTCAAAAAATCTGAAAGTTAGAATTTATAAAACAGTTATAGACCTATTACCGGTTGTTCTGTATGGTTGTGAAACGTGGACTGTCACTTTGAGAGAGGAACAGAGATTAAGGGTGTTTGAGAATAAGGTTCTTAGGAAAATATTTGGGGCTAAGAGGGATGAAGTTACAGGAGAATGGAGAAAGTTACACAACGCAGAACTGCACGCATTGTATTCTTCAACTGACATAATTAGGAACATTAAACCCAGACGTTTGAGATGGGCAGGGCATGTAGCACGTATGGGCGAATCCAGAAATGTATATAGAGTGTTAATTGGGAGATCGGAAGGAAAAAGATCTTTGGGGAGGCCGAGACGTAAATGGGAGGATTATATTGAAATGTATTTGAGGGAGGTGGGATATGATTATAGAGACTGGATTAACCTTGCACAGGATAGGGACCGATGGCGAGCTTATGTGAGGGCGGCAATGAACCTGCGGGTTCCTTAAAAGCCATTTGTAAGTAAGTATTGGAAAATATTTAATGTGGCGAAACAAAAGACAAAACTCTATCAAATATTTAGATGAAAGAAATACTTTTTACAGAGATACCCTTGGCTTTATGAGTACTGGACCCGGAACGAGTCAGCTCTTTGACCCATTTTGCGCCCTATATATGTGATGTCCGATGTCAAAGCACAACGGTGGCTTGGGCGAATTCGTGAATCCAATACTGACAGGAGGGTTGTCCTGCCTCAGCTCCTGGTAGAGCCAGGTCCCGTTTCGCGAACGAGTAGCCTGATAAACCTTAGGGGCCCAGAGCTCCAAGCCCTTCTTATATCATCATCGAGAACCGTATTGCCCCCAAGATTTCACTCCAGTTTATTTTTACTATTGCAGATGATAGATAAAATAAGGGGGAGGTGGAGAGTGTTGATGGAATGATAGAGAAAAACTATCTGCAACGTGTGCTTTGTCTACCTCAAATTCCATCATGGCCTGGCCGAGATGGGAACCCTCGATGGCAAACCAGCGCGCTAACACTTGAGCCACAGACGAGCCTAGAGATATAATAATGAAAGAATCAACGGTAACAGTATGCGTCTTCCTGACATAATGCCGTTGGCAGCATATTTTCTGCTGACTTCAGACAGTGACGGTACAAAGTCCACTTTGATGTCACAAGCAGGAAGCATGCCAGGTGCAGAGTTGGACACGTTATCAAAAGGAAAAAAGTTCGTTTCTAGGTAGGACCAAGTGTTCGTTTCTTAATCTGAAAAATAATTCGGAAGTGTACAGTGAGGTCACAAAGTGAACGTACCTCCATGCATTCTTACTTCACTTACTTTGTGAATGTCGAATGTAAATGTGAATGTTGGTATCCTCCCGTGTTTACGTTGTACCATGCTACCATGGCAACCGTGCAGTTCTAAACAAGCATGACTGACCAGAATCCGTTTACCATCGAACAAAGATTAGTGACAGCGGTTTGGCTTCATGAAGCATTTGCGAAACATCGTGTTTTAGGGTAAAGAAAACCCATTATTTTATGAAAAAGTGGATAGAAATCCACCCTACGTCATGGTATGAGCTGTAACGAGTACAACACACATTTTCGGCTCTTTCTTCTTCCAAGTTTCCGTTAATGACCAGCCTACCAGGACATGCTGAGTGAATGGTTGATGCCACAATATCAACAAGCTGGCATCGAAGACACTGTGGTTCTGCAGCAGGACGAAGCGCCAGCACACTTCGCATTGCAATACGACCTTTCCCAACCGGTGGATTGGAAGACGATTAAGCTCCTTTTGCCTGTCCTCCACAAAGTCCCGACCTCACAACACCTGATAATGCTCTCTAGGGGGTTCATCAAGGACGAAGTGCGAAATCAACGCTATAACACAACAGAACAATTGCGAGCAGCTGTGGAAGATGCCTTTACCGAAGTGACCCTTGATTGTTGTTGTTTAGTCAACTGTTCGAAGACAGGATGGCCAGTTCCTTTCCCCCTCCATTGCATACATCGCCGATTAGCTACATATTCCAGACTTGAGATGCATACAAATTATTCTTCCTCTGACACATATCGTCAAGTGAGATGTACTGCCTGATAACAGATAGGGGAACATGGGGCAGGACGGGTAGTTAATGTTTGAATGCTTTTATTCGGTATCAAATAATGTAAATGAATGGATTTTATGACATAAGTTATATGCTTTTATTACACTGTAAGCAAATAAAAAATATGCACTTCGAGTGAAATCCGGTCATTATAACCTTAAAATAAATTAGTTTTTCGAAATGTGTGTTTTTCCCCATTCTGCCCCACGTATGGAGCAAAATGGGGTATCTATTTTTTGTAATAATTACAGTAAATGGCAAAAGTGACAAAAATTATATACTGAAAGTGTGAATACTACAACATTTTACAAGTTTACTTGAGAAAAAGTCATTCACAAAATACGCAAATGTGCGTGGCATCCTCGTCTTCACTGTCTACTCCTGCGCAAAAATTGTGAGCCCATTTCAGACATGATACGCAGAAGAAGGTTGGAACCTTCTTCTGACAAACAACAGAACGAACAACCCATTACAGGAGGTGAAATTTAATTAAATATGATGTGGGGCAGGACGGGGTACTGCCCTGTTATGCCCCACCCCGTTTTGCCCCACAGTCACAATTTCTAAGTTATGAGGTATTGGCAGGAAAAATAACGCACGCAATTTAAGAAAGTTTCGGAATTAAAAGCCAGGTAAGCACTCTATAATATGACATTAAAATAGATTTATCTAAATAAATCTCATTTCTACTTACGTGTGACAAGAGAATACTTTAAAGTTGCAAATGAATGATACAATATGATGCAGCAACCGAATAACATACAACAGATGCAAGGAATGGCAGTAAGTGTTGTGTGATGATATATTTACATGAGTTGAAGTTCTAAAAAAAAAAAATGCGGTAGATTTCACTACTTGTTGGGAAGATAGAGGCTATACCGCGTCCTGCCCCCCTTCCCCGTCCTGCCCCACATTCTCCTTTACATATCAGTCAGAACCTCAATCAGAGGACCCTTGATTATCTCCGCAAAACATTTGTCAGGACATGGCGCAGAATTCAACTGTGCAATGAAAATGAAGGCCTTCGTAGCGATGTCTTGGATTATTAAACTATCAGGTACATGTCCATATCAACCAATCAATCAATCAATCAATCAATCAATCCACCGTACCCATCGTAGTGTCGTAACATAGGAGGTACTTTGTGACTTGACTGTACAACTCGTGTCTTTTGTTCCTGCTGTTCACAGCTTATTTCTTTATTATTTTTTATTTTAATATTAGAGAGAGACTGAATAAAAACGGAAAAATGTAATATGGTGTAGTAGCAGTAAACATGTAAATTTGTATCGTGAAGTGTTGAGAAAAGTATCGTGGCATAGCTGCAATAGCTTCTCGAAGGTCACGTCCACCGTTTCCTTTTGTTCATAATGTTTTCTTTTCTCTTTTAAATAAGGCTTACTTACTTACTTACTTACTTACTTACTTATCTACTGGCTTTTTAAGGAACCCGGAGGTTCATTGCTGCCCTCACATAAGCCCGCCATTGATCCCTATCCTGAGCAAGATTAATCCAGTCTACCATCATATCCCACCTCCCTCAAATCCATTTTAATATTATCTTCCCATCTACGTCTCGGCCTCCCCAAAGGTCTACATTTTATAATTAGAACATTTTTTACCAGTATCGAATAATTTGGTAGTTTTCATTCTATAGCGCCCATCACTAATTCTGGAAACCTGCACATTCCTCATAAATAAGCTAATCTCTGTTCAACTTATTGATGAAATTTCTTATGAAAAAATGCACGTGTTATACTTTAACGAATTTTATCTACTGCAGTAAAGTCATAAGACCATTCTGCAGTGAAACAATATGGTACCGTACTTCATTAATATCGCAATGATTGTCATCTAATTGTTTTTAAGGGTGCAAATTATTTATACTTGCAATTAATATTTAATAATATTGTAATTTATAACATAAACTATATCTAGACGCCGCCACGTTGGTCTAGTGGTTAAAGCGCTGGCTTTACAATACTGTGGACCCGGGACCGATTCCCGGTTTACCCCCGATATATAACTTCTGTTGGGCAAGCCCGTGGTTCAGGTAATACAAGGGTTTTCTGCGAAAGCTCCGATTCCTCTATGGAAAGAAATCTCCATCTCATCTCATCGCGGGTGTAGCGTAGACTAACCTCCTATGGCGCATCCTGGGAAACGACTCTGTTGGTAAATTGGTCTACACAACTGACTTCATATGGGTGAATGACGAACAGTCAAGTACCCGCTTTTAGTAAAAAAGTAAGCATATCTAGACAATTCCTTGGTTATCAATAAATATTTTATGTAAAACAGAATAAATACCGTTTCCTTGGGGGTGAGGGGGGGGGGTGCAAAGCAAAATCATAGAATCCCCATATATGGGAGACATTATTACCTCCTCCCCCCTTTACAGATTGAGCATGGTACAGTATATCGAAATATGATCATTCAATAAAGGTATTTTCGGGGGCATGTTTCTTACAGTGTTACATCCATATCCGCGATGTTTCGGACCGAGTTGTATAGGTCTACTACAAAGTTATAACGCATGCATACATCAATAAAACCGCGTAACAGTGCTAACAGAAACTCTTCTACATGAAGTTTACCGTCCTAAAGATATCATGTGAAATGTAAACACTGATTTTATTATTTTATTTAATCTCGTCTTTAAGTTTACACATTATACTGGTATCACTTTTATTTTTTCTGCATTGCTGTGCAGTATGTTACTCATAATTATCCAAGTAGTGCCCTGAACACCTGCAGACTTCTAACACATGAGTACAGGCTGTTACAAAAGAAACATTACAGTGCTTCCATTCCTCAAATGAGGTATAGACATTCTTATACATTCAGAAATTTAAAATAAATATTATAGCCCAGACACTTGATCTGAAGACATCAATTCATCAATTTAAGCACAAAAACTTAATCATAAACAAAAGCAAAAAATATATTTTGAATTCAATATTTTCCTACGTTAATAGAAAAAAAAGTTCAGGCAAGATTGGAGGGCAGTGCCTCCCCGTGCGCTTCCATAACTCCGCCTATGATTACCAATCTCATCAAAGCTATATAACCTAGTACTTGATACAGCGTCGTTATCATTAACTAAGCAAGTAAAAAAACACTACGGAACTTCGTACAATCACAGTACGTGCAGCGAGGCCTCCACCGAAGACAAAACATTGACAACGGAAAAACATTCACATCAGATTTGAATTAATGACTGTAGCTTTTCCGCTGCTCTTTTGCTGTTGCACGCAACACGAGCAATTCACATTTATATAACCTAAACCCCAACTACAATATTAAACACTCGTGCCTTTGGAGTCAGCATCACGTCGTGGTTTATCCAAGGCAATACGAGATATCACACTGCCCATAGTCGTCTGTGCGGTTACGGCTACGGTGATTCGAACCCTAAACTAGCTTTAAGGCCGCGCCTTAAGTTTGCGTACAAGTCTGTATGTGTCAGTGTTAATGTTTGCTAGCATTGTTGTGACGTACATAACCACAAAGGATTGAAGGTCGGTGTGCGTGTTCTATACTTAGGTCCGTAATACCATTTTCTGATAAATGAGAACTCTGCGAGGTTCTTATGACGTGAAAGGGTTCTTGCGGCCACGGCGATAATATTGTCAATGTCCGAGAGTAGTAAATGAGTCTGGAAAGGAGTGGTGGCCGTCGTGACTGCCCCTTATCTGTTTCTGGCATGGAACATATACGACACGTTTAACAATCACTGCGTACAACAAAATGTTACGATAAGTAGTATAAAGGGTTGAGATAAATGGCCGGCCACAGATTCCTGATGAGTGCCTCTCGATGTTTTGAATGTCTGCTTCGAAATGGTTATCCATACTTTAATGTATCTAGGAAGGTGTGTGTTTTAAGTCAAAATAGAAGAAATAAATCAGAAGTTAGATTAATTTTTTTTATTTTAGTAGGTTATTTTTCGACGCTTTATCAACAGCTTTGGTTATTTAGCGTCTGAATGAGGTGAAGGTGATAATACCGGTGAAATGAGTCCGGGGTCCAACAGCGTAAGTTCCCCAGCATTTGCTCATATTGGGTTGAGGGAAAACCCCGAAAAAAAAACCTCAACCAGGTAACTTGTCCCGACCAGGAATCGAACCTGGGCCACCTGGTTTCGCGGCTAGACGTGCTAACCGTTACTCCACAGGTGTGGACAGTTAGATTAAATTATGGAGGAAGTAAGATGGGGCGCAACGTGAGGCAATGGTTGAATGGAGATTTAATAAAAAACTTAAAAAAAAATAATTTAAAAAAACATGAAGAGAGGAATGAGGAAGAATGTAGTTAGCATCAGTAATTTAGTCAAATATAATATTCGGAAGTGCTGTATTTCTAGTGTCAAATGTTGCGGGTTGTATAGCCGCGAATTTCAGAAACAAGGAATGATAATGAAATGTCGAATTTTGAAGGAAATACACATGCTCTCAATCAGTCCTAGTATTACAATGTTAAGCAGTTGTGAAAGTAAAATAGTATTACCAGCATTATACAGAACAATGTTTACTTCTCGACCGAATGTAGTTTCTAGACCGAGTGGTACAATGGCGCTCAAGGATACCTGACTGATACTTTTCGTTCTTTCAGTCGATAATTCCGTATGCCTTAATTTCTGGGGATATGGTAGCAAAATTGGGAGTGTCTTGATTTTGCACAAGAAAGCCATTAGAATTCTATGTCAATCAAACTATCTTGAACATCGTCGACCACTTTTCAAACAATCACAGATATTAACTATCATATATATACACTACCCAATCTTTTACACTCGACAAAATAGAGACAGTTACTCTTTAGTAGCCAATATACATGATCATGAAATTAGACATAGTGAACAAATTAATATTCCATACTGTAGATTACATAAAACTGGTACAAATGTTTCTATCTTGGGGATGAAATGGTATAATAAGCTTCCAAATCAATATTATAAGTTACCAACCAATAGTTTCAAAACTAGATTTTATAATTGGCTTTTAATAATCCTTTCTACACTGTAGATGAATTTCTTAACATAAATTCATACGAAATTGTTTTTAATAAATAAAATTATTTACATTTAGTTACAAATAATACATTAAGAGTGAAGTGTTTTCATTAATTTTTAGAATTTCAAAATGTTTTGTGTTTTCATTCTAATAAAACTTTACTGTTTTCAATTATATATATATTTTTTTTCAAATGTATGTTTCTTTCCCCCTTCTGTATTTGTGACGAAGCCTATGACTGTATGTTTAATGGCTTAATAAACTGAATTGAATTGATTTGAATTGATCGAAAGTGATCGATAATTTGTCCGTGTAAGTGTGGCTTCTTTATTTATTAGGCCTACACCTCTGAATACAGTAGATGACGATAATAACAGTGTCGCCAATAGTACATAAATATACCCGCATTGTAAAATACAAAATTCCAACGACCTCTAATGATTGTAAAAAGCACTAGGATTAGCGAGAAACCACTGATACTGTCAATTATGAGAATAATTTATACTTAATTTACATCACCATTTCCCCCCCCCCAAACACATTTTACCCGTCCCAATATTAGTGTCATGTATTGAGAACTAGCGGAACTATTTCAAAGTTTGTCAATTTGTTATAAAAAATTATAAATTATGGTTTATTTAACGACGCTCGCAACTGCCGAGGTTATATCAGCGTATCCCGTGTGCCGGAATTTTGTCCCGTAGGAGTTCTTTTACATGCCAGTAAATCTACTGAAATGAGCCTGTCGCTTTTAAGCACACTTAAATGCCATCGACCTGGACCGGGATCGAGACCGCAACCATGAGCACAGAAGGCCAGCGCTATACCGATTACGCTATCCAGGCCGACTCAATTTGTTATATCTTTGGTTCTGACTTATTCCTTGGTTAAAAAGTTCGCTTAGGTCCACACGATCAGAAAATTGGGAGGTCAGATATCTCTGGACGCCAATGTACAAAAAAAAAATACATAGACATTAGACACTTTGCAAACGTAGTGGATTCACTGCAAATAAGCGTAATTGTAACTTTATTTTTAGAAGTTTGTGAAAATTGTTCGATGCCGTTGAAGCTCTGTAATTGTTTTTTTTTTTTTGAGGAAGACAAGGTAAAAAAAAAAAAAAAAGAAGAAGATTCGAGTTCTGACGGATTATAGTGCAGCCCTGAGCATAAGAGGGGAAGTGAAAGGAACAGGGAAACCTCGGCCCATGTTCTTTTCGCTTACACCGCCTTATAAACAAACGCACAGTAAGGCTTTGTGCATCAGTGATGGATTTTAGGTGACCAGCGAGAGCCGAAAGTTCGTAAAAGCTATGATGCCCGCCTGATACAAACCGTCACTAACCTTCCTGTCTGGCCGCACTGCACCAAAACATTACTGTTTCAGCCGGGGAAAGTGAATTAGAGAGTTAAGTGGTAGTCTGCAGGAACTTAATTGAGGTATTAGCGCCCAGGCCTGTTATAGGATATCTGTGCAACTGTTGTTCTGACTCAAATAACATTATTAATAGGCTCAGGTTGCGGATCGAGGAGACGGCCTCCAGATATGGAGGGTAGCTGTGAATATATTGAATAAACAGTCGCGGACAGCCGATGAGGAGTGGTCTTCCAGCTTGGGGGTTGGGCGAAGGGCTAACAACCCATCACCGTAAAAAACACCTTGTTACGAAACCTTCAAATAAGCCTTGGAATGGGACTGATTCTTTCGATTAATTAAAATGTGTCTCAGTGAAACGTACAGCAGAGTCCGTATAGGTCAGTTTCTGTCAGATGCGTTTCCAATTCACTGTGGGCTAAAGCAAGGAGATGCACTATCACCTTTACTTTTTAACTTTGCTCTAGAATATGCCATTAGGAAAGTCCAGGATAAGAGAGAGGGTTTGGAATTGAACGGGTTACATCAGCTGCTTGTCTATGCGGATGACGTGAATATGTTAGGAAAAAATTCACAAACGATTAGGGAAAATACGGGAATTTTACTTGAAGCAAGTAAAGAAATAGGTTTGGAAGTAAATCCCGAAAAGACAAAGTATATGATTATGTCTCGTGACGAGAATATTGTACGAAATGGAAATATAAAAATTGGAAATTTATCTTTTGAAGATGTGGAAAAATTCAAATATCTTGGAGCAACAGTAACAAATATAAACGATACTCGGAAGGAAATTAAACACAGAATAAATGTGGGGAATGCCTGTTATTATTCGGTTGAGAAGCTTTTATCATCCAGTCTGTTGTCAAAAAATCTGAAAGTTAGAATTTATAAAACAGTTTTAGTACCGGTTGTTCTTTATGGTTGTGAAACTCGGCATCTCACTTTGAGAGAGGAATATAGGTTAAGGGTGTTTGAGAACAGGATGCTTAGGAAAATATTTGGGGCTAAGAGGGATGAAGTTACAGGAGAATGGAGAAAGTTACACAACACAGAACTGCACGCATTGTATTCTTCACCTGACATAATTAGGAACATTAAATCCAAATGTTTGAGATGGGCAGGGCATGTAGTACGTATGGGCGAATCCAGAAATGCATATATATATATATAGAGTGTTGGTTGGGAGGCCGGAGGGGAAAAAAACCTTTGGGGAGGCCGAGACGTAAATGGGAAGATAATATTAAAATGGATTTGAGGGAGGTGGGATATGATAGAGACTGGATTAATCTTGCTCAGGATAGGGACCAATGGCGGGCTTGTGTGAGGGCGGCAATGAACCTCCGGGTTCCTTAAAAGCCAGTAAGTAATAGCCCTACTAGAAAGGAAATATACCTGAGGAACAAACCCATTCGGAATGAGACATTGTTTATTTCTCGAAAAAGGGACTTGAAGAGATGCCGTATTTTATTTAATTATTACATTTGTCTTAACAGCACAGTCTGGTATATACAGTCACGAAGCTTAATACTTACTAAATATGCAATCATAGACAGTTGAAATATGCATCCATAGATAGTTCCTCACCACTAGTATCGCTACTATCGCATCATCACAGACTCCCAAGCAGACCATAAAATGTATTGTATTGTACTTTCGATATCGTGTTCTTTTGAAAAAATTAACACCTTTCTTCCACTATTGAAATATGAAATACATAAGGTTTATATATTATTTTCATAAAATATACTGTATTTTATATTCTATAAACTCACCTTCCTGGATCTTTCGGAAGAAGAATAACTCTAACCTATTTTTCTTACAATTTATAGTACTACAAATGCCTCCTTGTCCCAGATTATTATTCAAATTATTGTATTTTAGCCATTTACATTTATTACAACTGATAACGAACATTTCACAGTTTACATAGCATTTTCACAAAAATGCGAAATACGGCACAGTCAATGTTTTTTCGATCTAGACCAGGCCGTAATGTTTGTTCGGGTTATATATTTCAGTTTATGGAGCTCAGTGAAATATTATATTATAACTTTATTGCTTATCATTGCTAAGCTTTATTTAGTGTAATGTGTCCATAAGTTCCGTTTACTTCTTGTTGCATAATATGTTGCAGAAATAATTACAAAACTGTGTTATTTTAATCTCAAGAGAATTTTACATGTTAACATAATCTGTTCGCGTCAACATTTCAAGTTTAGAATGGAAGCTATTTTGAGGTTTAATAAAAAAGAATTTATATTGTGATTTTAATTTAGCACATCTACCTTCCTTAATTTTAGACAAAACATTTACCATACCACTCCTATGAAATTAGTGTAGGCCCTAATTACAATTGTGTTACCTCATCTCTCAAATAATTCAGTACTCAGTTTTAGTATTAAAATACAGACAAATTGAATGTCCGGGGTGTCATACATGACATTATGCTTAATTATAATGTATGATTGCGAATTTAGGAATATAAGTTAAATATAATAAACATAACCTATAATTTTCATATGAATGGCAAGGCATTGGAGATCACTAAATTTAGACAGAAAGGGGCAACTGGTACAGTAAACATAACCTATAATTTCAACTTATCTAAATATCCGTGAGGTGCAATTGAAAATTATTGAATCGTGCATAAATGAATGTACAAGAATTTCGCAATATTTAATCGAAATAGGTATTACACATACGAACAACGTAATTTTCACACCATAAATAATATTACATCTTAATTCACAAGTAAATTATGTCTGAAGTGTCTCATAATCATTGTTTTAAATTTTATTAATGGAATTACACTACATTTTAGAGAAACATATGTTACTGTTTATGCATTCCAACTAATTTATATGATTGAAACGCCCCCCTTCGTGATCGGGTTAAGCGAGTTACATGGTCTGCCTTACGGCCTGTATTAGATCACGATGGCTGTGCAACAGTCTATTGTTCCTAGTACTCACAGCGCTCCAAGCGGCTAGCAACTATCGCGAGATTTGCAAAAAATCATCCCAAGCTTCGTGACTGTATATAGTAGACTGTGTTAACAGTTTGAACCATACACTTACAGGGAGCCACAGCGCTAGGGCGAATTTCCGGAGGACACGAGACTCCTACTTCTCTATAGTTTGCGCCGATGATACGAGAGTGATACAAGTTATCGAGGCTATCTTGGAAATGTTTCAAAATTTAAGAAACGACACCAACCATGTTAGGATGATGTTTTGTATAATGACACGACACAGTATATCGTGCAAGTATATGTTGAGAGAATGATAACCGAGTATGGTTGGCGAACGTGACTTCGTTAGATTAGTTCGGCCAAGTTTAGTTTCATTCGTTTCATTGAACTCTTGAATGTACTTTCGGAAATATCAGCAAAAGCCACTGCGCTAGCACAGTCCATTGACACGTTCTGTCATTGTGGCAGCTTTGTGTCATTATTCTCAGCGATAAAATGTGTTTAGTTATGCTTCAGTATTGAAAACTTTCCTCGACTGGTGTGCGTATGAAGGATAAACCTGTATTACAAGTTGTAGCCCTACATTTACCATTAAGGGTCCCTTCAGAAGAGGCTACTTTAGTGGTGCGTTAGTGGCCCTTCGAACGCGCGTCAGTGGCGCTGCTTAATACACTAAATTTTTGTAGAGAAATTTTCATTCTTCCAGTGAACATGGACGTAGAATGAGATATACAGTATTTTCGGTAACTTTACTCAGACGGAGAAAGAATAGACGTAAACATAGAAGAAGAGTCTGGGTTCATCCATTAGTTTTGGAAAGACTGAATCGAGGACTATTCCATACCTTGTTTGATGATTTACATCAGGACGATAAAAAATACTGATTTCAAGTTACGCAAATGAGGGACAATATGGCATAAAATATATTTCTGTTTAATATTTAAGAATCAGAAGTTAAATATAATAGGCAGCAAACATGAAACCATTCGTAGCATGTAATTCAACCAACAGGCTATAGTCTACTATAATAGGTATCTGTAGTGTAATGGTAAAGTCAAAGGCTGTGGTGTAATTGAACCCAGCTTCGAACCTAAGATCAACTAATTTTGTTTATCTTTTTTTAATTTATTTACTTTATTTTAGATGAGTTATTTTATTTTAACATGAACTAAATGAGATTTTACTACATAAATTATATATTCATAATTCGCACTAGTCCAGCCATTTAGTTGTCTAGTCTATGGTTATATTATTATTATTATTATTATTATTATTATTATTATTACTTTTATTATTACTTTTATTATTATTATTATCATCATCATCCTACATTATTCTGTCGTAACATAGCCTGTATACTGTTGTGACGGTGTAGATGTAGGGAATTGCTGGCCCAACAGACGTCCGTTAGCAGCGCCACGAACGCGCTACTGACGCACCACTAAAATAGTGGCTTGGCTGTGGCCCCGTGTGAAACCTACCATGTAATTCTGTGCATCGCGACGAGAAGCGCTACTTTTAATGGCCGCCAGCAGCGGCGAAGCCAACCACTCAGAGCGTCTGCAGTGCGACTGATTTTGTAGTTATGGCTGTGTCTGAAGGCCTCCATTTAATTACATTATTCACGTGCGGCAGCGCGTTAGCAGCGCTTCGAACAGTGCCTCGTCTGAAGGGACTCTTTTAAGTGATGCAGGCACTGCATAGCTTCTCAAATTTTAGAATCAGACTGGACATTCTGGACAGTCGCTTTCATTTCGCGGCTTTACGTTAATTTCCTATACCGCTCTCTTGTGAGCAGTGTTGCCAACTTGGGGGAAAACACTTTTCCAGGGGAAGCTTTGAGAGGGTAAAAATTTTAGGGGGATTTTCAGAGGGAGATACATTTTAGAGGGGTTTTTATGGTGTTTTTCTAAACCACGTCATTAAGATTTATTTTTAAAATTAATTGTAATGAAAATATTGTGTTGTGTAACTAAACAATGAATATCATGATCATGAATCCTCTGTTCGGCGAGTCTGACTTAATACAACTGAAATTTTGAAAATTATGTCATTGTCGCATCCATCTGTAGGAACATCCCAGGGGAAAAAAAAAATATATAGCGTGCTTCGAATTTCAGTAGATCAGATGTGCGAGAGATGATAGATGACATTGTATCAAAATTGAATAACTTACGGTTCGTGCCCAAAATGACGAGGAGTTCACTAGTTTTATATTACATAGTTTTCCAACAATTTAAACAATATCTCTTTTCTAAAAGAAAATTTAAAATGCTACAGTTCTTTGAAGTAGATAATTGTCTTAAAATGAGCCTGAAGATGATCAATCATATTTGAAAGAACATAGCGATTTTTCCTTACGTTATCATTCTGTCTCAATATTCTGCCTGAAAACTGAGCTAAGCTGTTGCCTAATTTCTGTTCTTCCAAGGACTGATAAATGTAGGCAAGCATTCTTATGAGCAATACATTCCTCATGCTTCTTAATTTTCTGTGTCAAATTTGACACACCAGTGCATGTCCAGCTCGTATCTTAGGAAACAGCAGGCACAGGAAATAAAATAATTTATTTGTAGATTCACAACCGAAAATCAAGCTGTTTCTTTCATTTTTTTTTTACATTGAAAGCCCTAAAAAAATATCTTATCTCGGCTTGTTTGTGCTTGCTTTGAATCGAGTTGAGGTAACGGTCTTCCAAACTTTTTTTATTTTACACTTATCTTTCAAGATTAAAACTGAAAAATTTCTTTGTTAAGGTCCAAACACCAGCGCAACCACACGTTTGCCATGCTGCATTTCCCTTGCCTCTCGCCCCGCACGCAAGTCAGAAGCTGACTCGGCAAGGTTCGGAAGGGTCTTGGAAGAATTGGAGGTGAAAACCAAAAGAAAGAAGATTAAATGAAAGGGGCGAAAGATACATTGTACAACAAATTCGACGTGACCCTAGGTTAAGTGTTGAAAAACTGCTTTCACAAGTACAAGACACTTTAGGAAAAGAAATGTCTAACCAGACCATTCGTCGTGTATTGTGGAAACACGGGTATCATGGCAGGGTTCCACGTAAGAAACCTTTTATTAGTGAGTCAAATAGAATAAAAAGACTTCTATTTGCAAACGAACACGTTTCTAAAGAGGAGGACTATCGTCCGACGAGACGAAGATAAATCTTTTCGGCTCAGATGGTTGCAACCGAGTGTGGAGGAAGGCAAACTCTGCCTTCAGGAAAGAAAACACTATCCCTACTGTAAAACACGGAGGTGGTTGCATCATGGTATGGGCTTGTATGTCTTCCTCTGGAGTCGGAAACATTGATGGAATTATGAATAAAATGATGTACAAGAATATTCATATGACAGATTTGAAAGAAAGTGCCAAAAAAATGGGGTTCCAGGGTAGTTATATATTTCAACATGATAACGGCCCTGAACACACCGCCGGAATCGTCAAGACCTGGCTCATTTGGAACGTTCCCCATCAACTCAAAACGCCACTTCAATCAGCGGATTGGCCAATTTTGAGAAGGAGGGTACGAAATAGCAAGATAACATCCATTCCGGAGCTCAGAAGAATAGTGGCAGAAGAATGGCAGAATATCACCCCAGAGGTTTGCAAGAAAGTTGTCTCTTCAATGAAAAGAAGATGTGAGGTCATTACAGCCAAAGGATGTGTTACGAGATATTAATTTTGTGTAATAGTTGGCAATTAAGACTTCGAAAAGTACAAAATGATTAGATGCACGAACAGAAAAGTTGCATAAAATGTGCACATTTTTTTGATTTTGTATGTTTATTTATAGTGAATTGAAAATTTTGATGAAGTTTACTTTATATCCTGAAAAGAAGATATTGTTTTTTCATATTTTAATTTAATCCATTAAAATAAATTATATTTTCATTAACAAAATTGTCTATTTGTAATAACAATATTACTGTACGAACAACAGTAACATCAACATTCAACAAGTGGAAATCTTTTAGTAACGGAAGACCCTCTCGGACTCAACTGTGTCTGGTTAGAAACAGCCTATTAGAGAAAAGAATGAAAACCTTGTAACTTAAATACTTCAAATGATTGTACAAAAGCTCCCACAAATCCGTGTGGAATGAGTGCAATGTAAAAGCACTTGTAAACAAGTTAACTGCTAACCACGGATAACAATGGTGCGCTTGTTATCGCTCCCACCTTGCTTCGTGGCTGTCAATTTATCAGCTCGTGTGTCTACATCTGTTCCACTTTTAAGACGAGTGTTAAAGTGCGAAAAGGAAACGGTAAATATAAATGTTTCTCGTACATTCCTCATGCCTCCAACCACTTATCACATTGTCATGAGATCTCCACACACTTCAGCACATCATACAGACTTCAAATCACCACACTTCCATCACGTCAGCACATTGTCATGAGATTACCATTACTCTATCAAATCACGATGAAATCATCACATCTACGTCTCGTCAACACACCTCCGTGAGATCATCACTACATCTCCATCATATCACCATAAGATCTCCACCACATCTTCATCCCATGACCACATCTCCATGACACCTCCATCAGATCACCACACCGCCATAAGATTTGCACTCAACCTCCAACACATCACACCACACCATATCTCCATGACATCTCCATCATATCACCACACCATAATATCTCCACCACACCTCCATCACATCATCACATTTCCATATCACCTCCATCAAATCATCACACCACCATAATATCTCCACCACACCTCCATTACGTCACCACGACACCTCCATTACATCGCCTCACCAACATAAGATCTCCACTACACTTCTATCACATCTCCATGACACCTCCATCACATCACCACATTGTCTTAAGATCTCCATCGCACCTCCATCACATCATCACATCTCCATAACACTTCCGTCACATTATCAAACCACCATAATATCTTCACCACACATCCATTACGTCACCATCACATCTCCATTATATCACCACACCACCATAAGATCTCCACCTTACCTCCATCACATCACATTTTCACCACATCTCCATTACATCACATTCCCATGACAACTCAATTACATCACTACATTACCGTAAGATCTCCAACACACCTCCATCACATTATCAAATCACCATAATATCTCCACCACACATTCATTACGTCAACATGACATCTCCATTACATCACCACACCACCATACGATCTCCACCACACCTCCATCACATCACATTTCCACCAAATCTCCATTACATCACCACATCCCTATGACAACTCCATCACATCTCCACAACTCCTCCATCACATTATCACACCACCATAATATCTCCACTACACCTCCACACCACATCTCCACCACACCGCCATTACATCATCACATCTCCATGACAAATCCATCACATCACCACACCGCCATAAGATCTCCATTACATCATCACATCTCCACAACTCCTCCATCACATTATCATACCACCATAATATCTCCACTACACCTCCACATCACATCTCCACCACACCTCCATTACATCATCACATCACCACACAGCCATAAGATCTCCATCACATCATCACATCTCCACAACTCCTCCATCACATTATCACACCACCATAATATCTCCACCACATCTCCACCACACCTTCATTACATCACCACATCCCCATGACAACTCCATCATATCACCACACCGCCATTAAGACATCTACCACACCTCCTTCACATTTGTCACATCCCCATGTCATCTTCACACATCTCAATCACATCACCATATAGTCATGAGCTCTCGAACACACCTGCGTTACACAGCCATGAGCTCTCAAAAACACCACCACATCATCATGACATCTTCATCACACCTCCATATCGCCATGAGATTTGAACCATATTACCACTTAGTCATGAGATCTCCACCATACATCCGTCAGATCTCCACCCCATTGCCACTATACTTCCATCCCACTGTTACCGAACTTCTACCACATCGTCACCAATAGACTTCGAAGTTCAGGCTCCAGTCGGAGAGATACAGGTTAACTAGCAGAGTATTGGGCGAAGGTGGGGGAACAGGCGAGGGTTTGTTTACTCGTCTATCGGAACTACCCACTGCGCTGTCAGTCTACCACTGGTTGGAAATTTCGTACGTACTAGCACTGAAGCTGCGACAGTTTGGACAACGTGAAGTCATTGCGATGTCTATAACAATTCAATTGGAATAAATTTTAAAATATAAATTATTAAATTCTTCCTACAAGGAAAAAAAAACCTCACAAGTACAAGTAACTATATTTTATTTGAAAAGGCAAAAGGCGCCACAACTTCAAGTAGGCCTACAGAATTATAGACTAAACATTTATAATCGCATGACTTTGAAGTACCGTATAAATCCAAATTAGAAGTAGGAAGTATTTCGAATACGTAATTTAAATTAGTATAAATATATTGCATTTAACATACTGTATATTTTAAACAAATATCTTGTGAATTTGTGATAACTGTAGCACTTCATTTTCATTCGATTCTCGGTTTACTATATTTTGTTATCAAGTTAATCTACAAAACTTTCATTCTGACTTCACTAATAAATTCTCACTAAATATAATAAATGAATATTTTCATTTAAAATATATTATCTTCGTTTTTTGTACTCTATGCTCAGTTGTCCCCCTGGACACGAGTTTTATTCATAGTGGAGTTAGATTTATTTTAAACAAAACTTATTTTGTTTTTAATGTTTTATATAAATATTGTTTCTTTTATAATAATCTTGTTATTCTCAGACAAGTTTATTTCTGTGACCTATTTTATAATTACTATAATTATGTCGCTTCGTTTCTTTATATTGTAATTGATGTACAATTACAAATAATGTGTTCTCATATTTTAATAATAATAATAATAATAATAATAATATATTATTAGAATATGAGAACACATTATTTGTAATTGTACATCAATTACAATATAAAGAAACGAAGCGACATAATTATAGTAATTATAAAATAGGTCACAGAAATAAACTTGTCTGAGAATAACAAGATTATTATAAAAGAAACAATATTTACATAAAACATTTTAAAAAATAATAAGTTCTGTTTAAAATAAATCTAACCCCGAGGGGTGGTCCTCCAGCTTGGGGGTTGGGCGAAGGGCTAACAACCCATCACCGTAAAAAACAGCTTGTTACGAATCCTTCAAATAAGCCTCGGAATGGGACTGATTCTCTGGCACGACCACAGCAAAGGAATAAGGTTTTGAGATTTGGTACTTGGAATGTTACAAGTCTATATAGAACAGGAGGGGTAACATTAGTAGCAAAAGAACTAGCTAGATATAGAATAGACTTTGTGGGAGTACAGGAGGTTAGGTTAGATGGGACCGGCATAACGCAAATAGATTATTTGTTGTATTATGGAGAAGGAAACGATAATCACCAATTAGGAACAGGATTCTTTATTCATAAAAGAATAAAATCAGAATCCAGACGTTTGAGATGGGCATGGCATGTAGCACATATGGGCGAATCCAGAAATGCATATAGAGTGTTAGTTGGGAGGCCGGAGGGAAAAAAACCTCTAGGGAGGCCGAGACGTAGATGGGAAGATATCATCATCATCATCATCATCATCAGCATCATGGATTAAGCATTATAAGGCTCGTTCCGGTCTCATTTTTTTAACACTGTTGAGCCCATCTTGTTTTCGGTCTACCAACATTTCTTCTACCTATTGGGTTATAGTTCATCATCAGTTTTGGTATGCGATCTGCTTCCATTCTTTGTATATGTTGTTTCCAATCGTTTCTATATTGTTTTATTCTGTCTATTAATTTAAAAATGCTTAGTTCCCTCCTTATATCTTCACTTCTTTTCCTATCCAATAAGGTGTAACCTGCTACAGATCTTAGAAATTTCATCTCTGCTGCTTCTATTCTTCTTTCTTCTTTTTTAGTCAGGATCCAAAATTCAGACCCATAAAGCAACATTGGCACTGCCATTACCTTATAAAATTTAATTTTTGTTTCTTTTCTAGTACTTTTTAGGGATCTGTTAATGACACCACATACATAGCTGAATTTATTAATCTTGTTTTGAATATCTTCATTCTTCATATAAGAAATGTTGCACCCAAGATAATTGAAACAATTTATCTGTTCAATAATTTTTCCTTCCAAGACAATTTTGGCTCTTAATGTATCTGCTCCTCTAAATGCTAAAACTTTTGTTTTGTTAATTGAAATATTTAAGCTAAAACTTTTACTTATATTATTTAATTGGAATAGAGCCCTCTGTGCCCCATTTTCAGAACTGGATATTAAAACTTGGTCGTCCGCAAAGAGCAATGTATCTACGAATATATTTTTTTTAATTTTTAAATGTTCATTTAAATCCATCTGCCAATCCATTACGATTTTGTCAATATGAATATTAAAAAGTGACGGTGAAAGTGGACACCCTTGTCTTACTTCTTTATTTATTTTTTGCTGCTATATTCTTTCTTTCCATTGATGTTCCAATTACAATTTTATTTTGAACGAATAAGCTTTTAATTGCTGATATTAAATGTTGTGGAATACCTTTCTGTTTCATTATGATCCATAGTTTGTTTCTGCAAACATTGTCCAATGCTTTTTCATAATCCACAAAAATAGATTTAAGGGAGGTGGGATATGATGATAGAGAATAGATTAATCTTGCTCAGGATAGGGACCGATGGCGGGCTTATGTGAGGGCGGCAATGAACCTCCGGGTTCCTTAAAAGCCAGTAAGTATTATTATTATTATTATTATTATTATTATTATTATTATTATTATTATTATTATTACTAATGATCTTAGTAAAAATTGTATTTTCCTGTATGTCTGTTCATAGATCTAGGAAAAATATAACATTTCTATTCCCGAGAGACGATAATGCAATGTATTTTGACCTACATAATATTTATGTTTGTCCTTCAGGCAAACGTTTAATTTTTTTCATTGCTGGGTCTGCTGACTATGTATGTATGTATGTATGTATGTATGTATGAGAGAGGACTACCTTGTCAGCTGCTTTGTAAAGAATGTGTTATTCTGTGTGTCCTTAACTTTAGAGTTTCCTCAACTTCGAAGTCACATTGCCCCCTCCCCCCCCCCCGGGTGATTCACGAGGATTTACCGTCCCTTACGGAGCTTACTTCCGAAGACATTCTGAGCAAAATATATCATATAAACATTTGTCTTAATCTCAATATTTTCAGAATTACACTAATTTGAAATTGTTTGTAAAATACCATTATTCCTGAGTTTTAAGGGAAAAAGAGTATTAAAGATATAGAATGAACTATTCAGGAGTATCATTTTTTTTAATTAGCTAATATTCTGAAGCTAAAAATGTGTTGTGAATTCCACAGTTGCTTCGTATAGATTTTTTTTTTTTTTTTTTTTTTTTTTTTTCGATTTTTAACTGCAAAATTACATTTTCTTACGCAGTTATCACAACAATTGTTACAAATCACGCCACTCTTGTAAATTCTTAGGGTGCTATTCATAGACATTTCGCAGCACGCTCTACGAGCGTACTAAGCTAGCCCCGGCTATCCACTGGTTACTTGCACAGAATTCAAATCATATCCTATCGCTAACACTGGTTTATGAATACGAAAAACGCTGATCATCCATCGGAAACCCGCGCTAAAAATGTCTATGAATACGGCCCTTTAAGACTGTACGTTAGGATGCATAATTAAACTGTAAAGAATCAAGTTCCTAAAGTCGTATGATTTGTAACAATTTTTGTGATAAGTGCGTAAGAATAATGTAATTTTTAGTTAAAAATTGAAAAACAAAATCTGTACAAAACAATTAACAATACATTTTTAGCTTCTGTACACTAGCCAATTTAAGAAATGACGCTTCCGAATAGCTCATTCGCTATTTGTAATATTTCTTTACCTTTAAAACTAAAGAAAAAAGGTATTTTACTAACAACTTCAAATTAGTGTAACTCTGAAAATATTGAGATTAGGACACATGTTGATGACATTTTTTGCTCAGAATGTCATCGGAAATAAGCTCCGTTAGGGATGGAAAATCCTCGTGAATCACCCTGTATAAAAGAAAATTCATTTTAATATTCCTGCCGCGAATCTAACTTGAACACTTAATTTATTGCCTGAAACGCTGCCTCTTATTCAGCGGATGTCAGTCACTTCACAAAACATCCTATTGAAGAAGAACATGAGAAAATCTTCCTATCCGCTATAGATTTCCATTCGGACTTGCAACGAGTTGAAACCGCATCTACGGAGTGAAAAGCTGACTAGTCTTTCGTTGGAAATGGACAGTAATCAACTTTTGCGGAGGAGAGAGGGAAGGAAGATAATGTGATTTAAACTGAAATTCTATTCTTTGAAGTTTTATTTTCATCTCACGGCATTGGTTGAGAACTTACAGGCCAGTTTCTATCTGATGCTTTTCCAATTCACTGCGGGCTAAAGCAAGGAAATGCATTATCATCTTTACTTTTTAACTTCGCTCTAGAATATGTCATTAGGAAAGTCCAGGATAACAGAGAGGGTTTGGAATTGAACGGGATACATCAGCTTCTTGTCTATGAATATGTTAGGATAAAATCCACGAACGATTAGGGAAAACACGGAAATTTTACTTGAAGCAAGTAAAGCGATAGGTTTGAAAGTAAATCCCGAAAAGACAAAGTATGTAATTACGTCTCGTGACCAGAACATAATACGAAATGGAAATATAAAAATTGGAAATTTATCCTTTAAAGAGGTGGAAAAATTGAAATATCTTTGAGCAACAGTAACAAATATGAATGATACTCGGGAGGAAATTAAACGCA
The DNA here is from genome assembly GCF_040183065.1 of Periplaneta americana. NCBI lineage: Eukaryota > Metazoa > Arthropoda > Insecta > Blattodea > Blattidae > Periplaneta > Periplaneta americana. The sequence continues at coordinate 140,873,398 of NC_091132.1, forward strand.
GAATAAATATGGAAATGCCTGTTATTATTCGGTTGAGAAGCTTTTGTCATCTATTTTGCTGTCAAAAAATCTGGAAGCTAGAATTTATAAAACAGTTATATTACCGGTTGTTCTGTATGGTTGTGAAACTTGGACTCTCACTTTGAGAGAGGAGCAGATATTAAGGGTCTTTGAGAATAAGATGCTTAAGAAAATATTTGGGGCTAAGAGGAATGAAGTTACAGGAGAATAGAGAAAGTTGCACAACGCAGAACTGCACGCATTGTATTCATCACCTGACATAATTAGGAACATTAAAGAGGGACGGCTCGTCCATAAGAGCTGCGGAGCTGCAGCACTCCCTGATTTGACAGGAAAATAAAAATGATGTTTATTTTAATTTTTAGAAGAATTGTTACAGCTTTTATTGGTAAATTGCTTTATATTTCATCTGGCCGGGAATATGTACTATTATCTTATGCATAATCTTTTTGCGCGTCGACTGTATTGGAATTGACACTGCATTCAAAGTCGTCCTGGGATCTGCAGGGTGGTCAGCTCATAGAGAGTGTGTCTTGGATGGTCAGGGGGTAGAGAGGTGAAGGGAAGCAGAGGAAAACTGCCGCTGTTTAAAACTCATATCTCTCTGCAGTAGCTTGCAGAGCCAGGCCACAAGGGATCTTTCCTCTCCTCCCAAACCGCTATTGTAATGCTGCGTCAAATGGATTCTCTATTCCCTTGAAACTTAATGACAAAATTTTTATTTTCTTTTCACATACTTATTGTTGTGGAATCTTATCGAGTTAATATAACGAAATTAATATTCTCTTTTGCCTTATTATTACGTATATATCCAGCCTCCAGCAGAACCTAATATTTGCCTTAACTCAAAATGATTGCAAGAGTAGAATCCTTTTAATATAGCACGTAAAATACGAAAGAGACTTCTTTTCCAGTTTAAAAAAATTGTTGACCATCAGTATATCTGAGTGTTGCTTTGGTGTGACGTCTTAATACCGTAACTTAACCAGTGCAAATTTGCAAGCATGAGTGTGTGTGAATTACAGAATATTAATTTTATTTTTCTCAACTTTCCCTTCCGGAGAAGATTGATGTAATAAAGTGAAATTAAAGGGTCGTCCGTTACCCGACTTAAATCTTAATTAAGCTTCATCCAGCCGAAATAGTGCATATATATATATATATATATATATATATATATATATATATAAGGAAGTATAACAATGAAATTTACGCTAAGCATTTGTGGTTACGTGGATGTGAACAAAAAAAAATCTGTATTTTGTTTTCCTTGCCTCCTCTTCGGTGGTGATGCTGCATAGACTAGGAGTGATGTGACAGATTTAGGACATTTGCCCCTAAAAAGCAAAATGCACGAATCTTCGCAGTCTCACCTGAAAAATGTTGTTTCATTGGCTATGTTACGCAACTCATACTGCTGTGCAATTAAATGAAACGAACAGAACAAACATTCTCAAACATAATCAAGAAGCGAGAAAAAATCGTGAAATTATTTAAAAAAAAATTGATTGTATCAAATTTTGTGGCCAATATGAACTTCCCCTTAGGGGGCATGATGAAAAAACGATTCGAAGAACCTGATGTGTTTCGTGGGTTGCTACAGTTCGTGAGTAATCTAAACGAGCCTCTCAAAAATCATTTGGAACATGCCACTGTTTAAGGTTATTCTAAGATAATTCAGAATGAACTGGTAGATTGTAAGTTGAGTGTCTGCCGATCTGAAATTCAGACGGAAATCGATGGTATTAGTTTTTCTTAGGGATTAGTAAATGGTCCCACAGACATCTCCCAACTAAGTCAGGAAGTTTTGGTTTTTCGATATGTAGTGCATTTATTTTTGTCCTATACTTATTAGTAATGGTATCAAGAAGTGAAATTTGTATGTACCGAAATCTACTGCAGCTCTCCCAATCCACAAGTTCACGAGCCGCCACTGACATTAAATCCATACTTTAGAGATGGGCAGGGCATGTAGCACGTATGGGCGAATCCAGAAATGCATTTGGAGTGTTAGTTGGGAGACCGGAGGGAAAAAGACCTTCGGGGAGGCCGAGACGTAGATGAGAGAATAATATTAAACTGGATTTGAGGGAGGTGGGATATGATGATAGAGACTGGATTAATCTTGCACAGAATAGGGACCTATGGCGGTATTATGTGAGGGCGGCAATGAACCTGCGGGTTCCTTAAAAGCCATTTGTAAGTAAGTAAGGCATTGGTTAAGACTAGCAATCGGGAGTTGTTTTATGGACCATAGTTGGAGTGGATACAGGGTTTTGGACACGTGCACCATTCTGATTTATGGCCTCCTGCAATAGACGCTTTAGTCCTTGACCTTCTAGCAGCCGTCGACTGCGATTTACGAGTAACTTCGATAAATGGTTGAATTGAATCACTGTAATTGTGCAGCCGGTGATGGAAGTAGGTCAAATGTGGCATGGGAAGTGCAGAAGAGAAACTAAAAATAAATTAAGGAGTAAATGAGATTAAATTATACGCATAAAGAGTAATTGATGAGGTCGCCAGAACGACTATTTTGATAAGCGAATATCTTGACACTTTGGGGAATCCGTGGAACGAGCACAACACAAGCAATTCAAAAACTTGCGTCATTCTGAGTAACTTCGGATTTAGAAAGGAGTGACATCATCACTATCACCACAACCACAAATCAGTTTGTAACTGTATCTCGTACATGCTGTGTCGATTTTCTTATGCATCGACATCTTAAGTGATGTCTGCTTGCTTGTTTCCTCAAGGTATACAGCGTCGGGTCGACCCACCTCACAGAAATTCCATTAAGCTTGTTTCTAATGTTCAGACTAGTTCAGATATGGACTCCAGTTCCCAGTCCACACCTGTGGAGTAACGGTCAGCGCGTCTGTCCGCGAAACCAGGTGGCCCGGATTCAATTCCCGGTCGGGGCAAGTTACCTGGTTGAGGTTTTTTCCGGGGTTTTCCCTCAACCCAAAATAAGCAAATGCTGGTTAACTTTCGGTGCTGGACTCCGGACTCATTTCACCGGCATTATCACCTTCATCTCATTCAGACGCTAAATAACCAAAGATGTTGATAAAGCGTCGTAAAATAACCTACTAAAAAAAAGACTCTAGTTCCCGGGTATAAAACGTTTTACAATTTCTAAAGAATCACAAAGCCCAAAAGCCCATTGCTTTAATGTAAGAGATATGACAAAATTTTATTACGCGCATCTCATTTTTTTCTCGAGAAAATTTCGTGAGTTTATCTATTTCAGCCGTGGCGAGAACGTGACTCGCGAGACATTGTGGCTTGCAGTGATAGCTGTGCATTTCGCTTGCTTCTAACCTCCGCCAACCCCCACCCTCTCACTCACTGGAGTCAAACTCAGTTCCATTTGTATTTGTCTCTGATCTGCGAGTGGCATGTGTCTCTCTCGAAACCATGTACAGTTACCCTTAAAAAGAATGAGACGATTCTTGGTCGTCGGAAGTTAAAGTTCTACAGCGCGGTTCACTCGATATCGACGTAACGATACATAACATGAGAAATAGTACAAGAATTGTTACAAGGACCACAACAAGGACAAGGACCAGAATAAGGATCACGAAGAAGACTGCCATTTAAGGTCAGGATTTCACAACATAGCTCGAGTCACAAAATATCATTGCTTCACTGTACCGAATGGCAAATGCCTGCTAAGGGATCTACATTCTGGACTGCTGCTGTCACTGTCTTGTCTCGGTAGCTCATATAGTAGCGTGTTGGTTCCGCTGTATAACCGAAACGTCTAGTGTTCGATCCCGGGTTAAACTTTTTTTTATTGAGGTGTAATTAATTTGTTCAGAGTTCCTCGACTGTCTAATTTGTCGAAAAATATGGAATAATTTATGCACAATTTCTGGGTTTTACAAGTTGGCTGAACCTCGTCAAAAAAAATAAAACTTACTTGGAAGTTAAAAGTATTCTTCCTCAAACAAAAATCATAAGAAACAAAAAAAGACCTGTTAACTTAAAATCTTGTCCACATGCCATCAGCTTCTATTACAGATCTAAGTCGATCCGGCATGGATGTCACGAGATTGTGAAATAAGTTCTGATCCCCGGCGAGATCTTCCCAGGTGTCAACAACTTGATCCCATAATTCGTCTCGATTTCGAGGGCGTCGGTGGGCATAGGGACTATCCTTCTCTTTTTCAATTCCACCCATAAATTTTCGATGACATTCAAATCAGGTGACTTCGGAGGCCAATTAATGATTTCGATCTCGGGTCTCCTTTGAAACCATCTTTGAATGCTTGCAGCATAGTGCACGGGATGGCTATCCTGCTGGAAGAGCAATGCTCCTTCGGGAAAACGTTCTCGGGCTGAGGGAAGGAATATATTTTCCAGAATGTGCTCGTAAGTTCCCGCATTAAACCAGCCATAGATGCTTCTATAACGCCAGGTCCATCGTAAGACATCCACCCCCAACACGATATGCTAAAGCGCCCCGATCTTTCACGTCGGTGCACATAGTGCTGGTCATGTCGGAGACCATCCTCACGATAGACACGGACAGGACTTTCGTAATCACTCGAGATGGTTGTTTCATCGGAGAAAATTACATTTCTCCAATCGAAATCCACTCGATTGGTAGCGAAGGCAAGACGGTCGACAGCTTGTGCTTCCCCCAATATTTCCATTTGCGCAGCCCTCCGGCTCCTAATACCGCGGTTCCTCAATCTGCTGATCACAGTCTGTGAAGAGCCGGGAAAGTTAGATACTGCTCTTATTTCGTTAGCAGTCAGAAAGGGGTCCTGTCGAACTGTCTCGAATAAGAGAGCATCCTCTTCCAATGAAGAAATTCGCGGACGCCCAGGAATAGGGCGATTTTTGACCTCCCCTAAATTTTGGTAACGATAACCCACCTCGCGGCTGTACTTCCAGGAACACCGACCAAACGGCCAGCAGATCTAGCCCCATATCCAGCCTCAACTAGAGCTATAACTCGCTGTCTCATGTCACGTCGGTTCGCCATTACGATGAGAAATGAGGGATGACGATAATACTTTAGTGTAGACAATGACTATTTAACGTGTTATAGAATTATTGAAATAACAGGTATCTTGCATAGTAAGAGTTAATAAATCAACCCTAAATTGAATATCTAAATAACAGAATATAACAGGAAGTCCAATTGTTGCGAAACTAATCAAATTAAATCTAAGCTGAAGTAGCACAGCCATTGATAAATGTTTTGTACACAGAATTAGACTGAATTCCTATTCGACAGAACCTATAATAAATGGCTTGTCTGAACATGATAAACAAATCCTAAGTGTTTCCAATGTCACTGAACAATTTAAAAATATTAATTTAAAAGCTAAGAAAGGATCGTAAATGTTGTATCTAATGATTATTTACATTTATGTCTACAAAATGAATATTGGAAAAACGTATATGATACTGGTACTACTGATATTAAGAGTTAATGTATTGCATTTTTCACTTAATTTCATAATCACTTCAGTGGATTTTCTCCACTCAATGTTGTGAAAAAATTCAAAAGTAAAAACATGTAGATAACGCAGGGACTTCAAAATCTCATGTATTAAAAAGAAGAATCTATATGTAATGAGTTGCAATGTAATGATCCTTAAATACTGCAAGGAGTACAGTGTAATTTATCAAAAATTATGAAAGAGGGAAATAGAATATATTTGAATAGAAAAGTACAAAATTCAGATAATGCAATTAAATCTATTCGGAATATTATTAAATTTAAACTTGTAGATATCCTAAGAAAGAAAATATTTTTTTCAATAAAACCAATGATTATAAATTAGAGGATCCCAAATCTATTGCAAATTCTTTTAACGTATTATAGTATATAGTACAGAAATATTATTGACAACTTAAACATTCAAGATTTTGCAAAAGATACTGCAATTGGTTACTTAACAGATGCATTTAATAATTAGTATTAATATATGTAATTAGTCGATAACTGCAACAGTGCTTTTCCATTCAATCATAACATGAATAAAATTGAATGCATACTAAATTAAACACTGTTGCAAACACGTAGATAAAATAGTTAAAATTAACTGAAGGTGTGAGAATGAAATAATCTAAAGCCATACTTTTAACAAAAATTGTTTTGTGCGAGTGCATTTCTTACACATATGGGAAAGCTATTAATAAAATATTGTAATAATTACTCAACAAATTACATAGCCTAAGGACTCTAAACCTTTGTAAAAGTTTGTCTATTATTATATATATTTTTATAATTTCATTTTAATTGTTAGTTTTTAATATATATGCATTTACATTGTATATGTGTGTGTATAAATGCATTCATTAGATTAACGTTTATAATATTATAACTTGTAATTTTGTATTGTTTGCGATCATTAACACTTAATCTCAGGACTTTGTAAAACTCTATTTCAACGTTACTTAGCTATTTCAACGTTATTTAGACAAAAAAAAATCGTTGTATAGACGAAGAATCGAACTCGCACTCCTCTTCACAACACGCAGAAGTCTTACCGTCTGAGCTATTGAAACAACATGAAAGCTTTCCCTTCTGTGTGGAGTGTCGATCTAGTCATGAAGGTCCATTGTCGATTTAACTACACGATTTATGTATATATTTATCTTTCATTTACGTAATATTATCATATTTTTTGCAGTTTTTGAAGTGAATTTCGGAACGATGCTAGTAACAAACCAAATAGTCTGAATTTAAGTAACTCAATATTCGTTATCTTGTGTATCAGTGCTCTGGTCTCCGATCATGCGCAGTGTCTTACATCTGAGACTTAGGAATATTCAATCGTCTCATCCTTTTTCAGGGAAACTGTACGAAAGTTCGAAGTAGGATGGGAGGACGCATTTTTTTGCGATCAATATGATGAGAATATTAAATGTATGATTTGTTCACAAGTATTACGGGGAAAACGGTTGTATAACATAAAACGGCATTATACTACATGTTACTCATGAAACATTAAAAGGTTAAGTGTTATTATTGTCATCATCATCATCATCTCCTCTGTACGTCGATCTTTTTTCAGTAGATGTTCGAATAATACGGTTAGCTCTTCAATTTGAACTCACTGATTTACTATGCGATGTCAAATGAAAGCTAGATGTAAGAACTTGACAAATGTTGAACTTTCAAGTCTTTGCCAAAAAATAAATATCCGAAGCTTCGTTCTTTCGCTTGCTCTGTTGAAGCCATGTTCGCTACAACTTACGTTTGTAAAAAATTATTTTCAACAATGAAAATGTTAAAACCAAATTTAGATCACGACTGACAGACAAATACCTTCGTGATCAACTACGACTGGCAGTAAGTGACATAATTCCTGATTTTGAAACTTCGTCGCAGAGACATTCTGAAGACAGTTAATTTTAGATTGTGATATTGTTCATTTCTTTCTTCGTTACACGTACTAAACATTAGTTTGTAGCCTTGTACTGTATAAAATTATATTTAAGTGCTTGACGTAAGGAAAACGAAAATCCGTTAATAAGTCAGACAGTTGCTTCACTTCCCCTTCGGGTGTCCGCCTCCCTCCATAGATGCTATGCACGTTGCAGGTTACACAGTGGCTCGGCGCACGATTACATTTTCGCCACCGCTGATCTATTTGATGGCTAATACTGTAACTTATAACTTGATATAATCATATCATGTGTTTCTCGTTCCATAGTGGTATAAGACCTTGTTAGAGAAGACATTTTATCATAGAATTTCGGCCAATGTATGGGACCGATGCTCACCAAGCATCGTAATGAATTTGGGGAGCTACAGTGAGTGGCGAAATCCGGTTTCATAAGCTAGCTATAACGACTGGGGTGGGGGATCATGGTGCTAACACGTTAGTCCAGTTGTGGTTGGATGATCATTCACTTCTTGCTGAGGCATGTGGACTTGAGACCAGCAGTCAGGTGGTAGACCTTGGCCCTTCATAGGCTGTAGCGCGACAGATATGATTTGATTTGTGTGTGCCGTACAAAGATATTGAAAGATAAGTATAGTAATTATTAGTGTTAACTATAATGAAATCGGGGAATACCGAGATGTCTGTGGAGGGATCAAGGTTATTTTTTTTATATTACCTGTCACAGATCTCATAGATTCAAACGACAAAGTTCATGATAATGATGATTATGAAGAACTCTAATAAAATAAATTATTACCACCCTGTGTACATTTATCATTCAATCTCCGAATTTTCAGAATAAGTATAGAAATATAAATTATGATTTTTGGAAATGTATTTTAGAATTTAATAATAATAATAATAATAATAATAATAATAATAATAATAATAATAATAATAATAATTCATTTATTCTGGCGGAGAAAAGTGAGCTGGTAGCATGCTATTCTGTTTAAGTAGGCCTACTGTGTTAAGTGTATAACATTTTCAAACAAATTATCCCACCCATACTTTTCAAATAGCAGTGAAAACACACTTCGATCTTATTTATTCAAAAATACGAAATCAGGTTTTTTTGCATGTCCTGAAAATACTGGGTGTATTGCAAAATTCATACCAATTACCACTTTTTTTGTCACTAACCTACATAATGGGAAACTTGCGAAGATTGGCAGAAATCTGTTTTTCTACATTTAAAATGCTCTTGAAAAACATAAATACCTTACTGCTTTATTCCCTTCAGTGAACAAAGAAATGCATAACAAAATATCAGAATACATATCTACAAATTTGGACAACTGGCTAATCCGTTCCGTTACTTGTAGTCTTATTTCTCTATTTGAAAGTCATATTGAGGTAAGATTTCAGACAAGTTGAAAGTATATATAATAATGAATTGTTTTATAATTTCAGTCAACAACTTATCGATTAATACAGAAAACAATTTTCTGTTATTTCACATCACAAGGTTATATATCCACAAATATTTTCGATTTTTTTAAAATCATCTTCAGGTGGAGCGACATAAATTGACAAATTGAACATAGGTGAAATGCAAGAAAAAAATATACACACAATATAAATAAAAAATCAAACTGTTTAAAAACAATGTGACATAAAATTTGGTTCTAAGTCATTTCAATATGATAAAATATTTTGTAAAGTTTTCAGACTAACAGTCATAAAAAGTGATGAACACACTATTTGAATCTCTTGATGTTATGTAACAAGTTTCGATCATAAAATTGTATGTATGTATTAATAATTAAAATTTAAAATTTCAAAGCCATTAATGATACCATGTTCAGACGCTAGGTTACAATTATAGGTGTTCTGTAAGTTTTTAATCAGTTACTCGAATCGATGAGGTGTGTGTGACATCTGAAATTAACCAATATTCGCATAGTTGATACAGACTTGTTAAAACATATTACAAATAAAATAACATCCGATTTCATTTCCAGAATTAAACATCTTTAAAAACTCGTGAAAGTTTCAATTTTGAATGAGTAACAGAAAATTTGGAAACGAAATCAAAATTGTCTCGACATACTTACAAGATGCATATTCAGAAAGACAGAGAACCCAGAAGAATGTTGAATATCTAATTTAAGAAGAGAATTTCATTGGCAGGCCAGGAATCCGACTGATAGGCCTAAATCAGAATAAGGGAGACCTGGGAAGAAGAGGATCAAGGTCTTCTGTAGTTTCACAATAGCCCAGATTATGTATTGCATTATCTATCTTTCTCATCCATGTATAACGTGATACCACAGTCTAGTATACAGTGACGAAGCTCAATACGTAGTAAATATGCATCCATAGATAGTTGCCACTAGGATCGCTAATACCGCCTCATTACAGACAATGCGAAATAGTACCGGCACAGTCTATTGTTCCTAGCACCCTCACAACTCAAGCTTCGTGACTGTATATACTAGACTGTGGTGATACTACATTCAAAATGCTGCAAATGCAATACCTCTCTTGCTACCGTACTTTACCAAATGTTAATAAAATTATTCAGATTGTTCTCTTGGAAGTCGTTAATTTTTACTTCAGTCATACGTCACGCCCGAGGCAACGCAAGACAGCAATGACGCGCTACAAATATCCGTGGGCCTACTCTGGGTGGAATTCGAATCTGTAACTGTCACATCCATGCCATCTTACAGCTTGAACTTTACATTTTCATACACTATGGCCTGCTTAATTACACACTTCATTATTTATATTTTATGATATAGAGTAATTGCGATAATTTTGTTCTCACACTCGTCAAAATTCCTTCATAATCGTATTGGTCATTAAAAAGTGTGCATTTCGTGTTCGTAAACAAGTTCAGTTGCGTAAAAGCAAACCAGATCGTACGAGTTCATATGTACTACTTCATATTGTTTACACCGTCTTGCAGAAGTGTTATAAATGGATAGGTTAGCTTTTCATGGAAATCACTTTGATTTAGCCACCGCTGTTGCACGTCCTATTCTGGTCTTCATTACTTTTCTGTACACGTCTCATGCTGTCGTTGCAAGTAATGCTTCTCCAGGTTTTCTGTGAAATAAGTTCGATTGAACTACATGCGAGGTTTGTTGAATACAGCTGTGAAATGTAACACCATACTAAAACCCTACATGGAGCTGAGTTGTTCATTGGTGATGATTAGAGATTGGATTTTAAAGGGAATTCCTTTTTTTATTTCAACACGAAATATGAAATAATTAATTACGATATTCAAAACTATCTTCCACCGACCAAATTATGTGGTTTTGACTTCCCTTCCCCCCCTTTTTAGTCCATATTCCCTTTTTCCTCCTTTTTTAAAACCATATCTTATTTTGGTCCTTTATTGACAGAATATCGCAAAATATCGCAAACATTTAGATAATTCCTCCAATTTTTTTCCGGTAGGTCTATAACTTCCTGAGAAAGCGAAAATAAATATCGTTCTTCTTTTGATTCTAGACATTGAAAAACTAAGGATAAATCTCCAATATTTATATTTCGATTTCGTACAATATTCTGGTCACGAGACATAATTATATACTTTCTTTTCGGGATTTACTTCCAAACCTGTCGCGTTACTTGCTTCAAGTAACATTTTCGTGTTTTCCCTAATCGTTTGTGGATTTTCTCCTAGCATATTCAGGTCATCCGCATAGACAAGAAGCTGATGTAACCCGTTCAATTCCAAACCCTCTGTGTTATCCTGAACTCTCCTAATGGCATATTCTAGAGCCTTGCTTTAGCCCGCAGTGAATTGGAAAAATATCAGATAGAAAGTGGCCTATACGGACTCTGCTGTGAGTTTCAATGAGACACTTTTTAATTAATCGAACTAATTTCTTGGGAATACCAAATTCAATAAGAATATTATATAAAACTTCTCTCTTAACCGAGTCAAATGCCTTTTTGAAATCTGTAAATAACTAATGTACTGTACCCTTATATACTCCCATTTTTTTTCCAGTATCTGTCGAATAAAAAAGATCTGGTCATTAGTCGATCTATTACGCTTAAAACCACACTGATGATGTCCAATAATTTCATCCACATATGGAGTGAATCTTCTCAAAAGAATATTGGACAAAATTTTGTACGATGTCAACAAAAGTGATATTCCTCGAAAGTTACTACAGTTAATCTTGTCCCCCGTCTTAAAAATAGGTACAATTATGGACGTTTTCCATTGTTCTGATAGTGGTAATAACACAGTCTAATATATACAGTCACGAAGCTCAATACGTAGTAAATATGCATACATTAGGTAGTTGCTCACCACTAGGATCGCTAATATCGCCTCATTACAGGCAATGCAAAATAGTACCGGCACAGTCTATTGTTTCTAGCACCCTCAAAACACAAGCTTCGTGACTGTATATAGTAGACTGTGGTAATAATATTGTTCGGGTCTTACGGAAATGCATGAAACAGTCTAAATTATAAACACATAGCGCGACGTGGAAACCCGGATTAATAGAGTATTAGCCGAAGTGTTACAGCTGTGATACTGTCCACCTCTGTCGCGAGGTTTAATTTCAGGAAGTTCCTTCTGGAAAACACCGTTGCTGATACAAGGGGATGATTTTAAATTCTTAAACTTGTTAACATAGAGCTCAATCGAGTGGACAACACAAGTCTATCAGATTCACTACTTCCCTGAAAAACGACACTCGTATAGTAAACACGTAGTAGTGTGAACAAAGGGTACAAGATCATTGTCCTCAAACTACACGACTTAGCCCTTCTGCATAATGTATTAGCAGCCCGACGACGTGCCTGAGTTCATTCAGTCTTTCTCCTTCAGTGCGGAGCCTGTATACTCCCCTTCTGTGCAGACACGTGCCAACAGTCACGCTCTTCGAACAAGGGGAAAGTTACAAGTGTTACAATAAATTATCAAATGAGATTCAACATTTTAAGCTACTTGTGCGAAGAAAATAAAGAGCACTGAATCTACACAAAAAAATGAATGTAGCCTACGCTTAATTTAATGTTATTATTTATAGCTATATATTTGTCTGTGATTCCTACAAAGTAAAAAAAAAAAAGTTTTATCTTATTATTGTCCTCACATTTCATATGCCGCTGAAAATTTGGCCATTAACGTTCTAATAATGAAAATGAACGATGATGAAAAACAAATTCATTGCCGTTGTAGATATTAATATAATTATTAGGGCCAGGAAGTTCATGCATTTGGATATATTTTTCCATTGGCTGTAATTAATCGCTGATTAATTATCTTCACGAATCAAGCTTATCGAGCCAAATTTTATGTTGCATATATTTGCATATTTTGACATTTTTTATAAATGCATAATATTTCACAATATTTATATTACTGTGGCATATTTTCGCGTTTAAGCTCATTGAACCTGATTTTATGTTGCATAAAAATGCATAGTTTGGATTTTTTAAAATAAAAGCATCATATTCTGTTTTTGAAAACTGGTATTGAGTTCAATTATTATAATTATTTTTACCACGAAAGTATTGAAAGTTTCGTGGCACACCTAGTGAAATGACGCACACAGTAGTGTGCTGCTCTCAACAATAATGTACAGTAAGTTTATTCTCGTCTAGTTTGACCTATATATTATTATTGTTGTTATTATTATTATTATTATTATTATTATTATTATTATTATTATTATTATTAATTACTTATTTATCAGTGATATCAAGAAATATAGAATTTTATTAGCGCATATTTATTGGCATATTTTAAGGTTTTTAAAGGCATACCTGCATGCTTGTTTAGTAGGTTTTTAGGGCATGAACTTCCTAGCCTAGTAATTATATATTCATATGAAATCACCACAAAATGAAATCAGAAATGATACTTTTAAAAAGAGACTTTTGGACAAAATGGAAATTGAAAGCAATAGAGGAATAGAAAATGGTGATACGTACAACGTATGAACAACTACAAACTAAACAATCAGAGATGTGGATACCATATGAAATAAGAAAGAACACACACCGAGAAAAAATTGGCGCGAAAATATAGACCTTGGACGACCAAGAAAGCGGTATACAGACCAGCTTTGAACCAGCGTTCAACCTGAAGCGGAACAGATTATATTCTTTAATCTATGAAACATCGATAATGATATGAAAATGTTTGTCGGAGAAATTGGTTTCGAGAATCGGAAGAAAGCGTCAACAGTCATCAACCGAAGATATACACACATATACATATACATATAGACACACATACTTTAGGGGGAAAAGGAACTAGTCACCCTACATCATTATCTCCTGGCCTAGTTGACTTATAACTGGTGCCTTCTTGGTATCACTTCTGAAGTTCAGATCTGTCTTCGGACAGTTGACTAAACAATAACACATATATACTTGGCTCGGAAACATGACGGCCTCTCTTCTTGGAATTGGTAATCCCTCATAAACCCCCATCCTCTACTCAACCCCTAGCCGCGTGGCAGAAATACAATAGATCCCAGCATTGCCAAATCTAGTAGTCATTGCCTCTACCTGTTGGGTTTCACCCATTCTCAGTGTCTTTGTCGACGTGTTGTTTTATACCGTTGTGCGCTTCAATATGTATAATATTTATTCTGGCCATGAGTAATGAGTGTTGGAGCAGATGATCCGCAGCCAGGCCTCCTCATACACCTGAAGATCCAGGACCATCACGACAAGAACAACAAATAACACCATCGAAGAAAACAGAATATCTTATTTGCAGAGGAGCGTAGCTAAGAAAACAAAGTGTTAAAATTGTGTCTAACGTTAGAAATTCTATCCATAAAGTAATCGAAAGTTCAGGCAGTTTAATAAGTATAAATCTTAATCACTTAACATCGGACGCAACCGGCGGAGTTGGATATATGGGCATAGAAATTAAGAATTACGGTTCACCAACTAAAGAGAAAATAAACAAATTAAAACAGAATTCGGTAAGATAGACGATTTTAAAAGTGATTTACTTCGCCGAACAGTATGTGAACAGTACGCGAAAGAGATATCGCCAACAGCAACACCGTCCTTAGCAACCTAAATAATGACATTATTCACAGCAGTGTTTAAAAGTTTTCTAACTTACAGCAGTGAATTAAATGTTTTTAAATCACTCTACATGACAACAACATATTAGCAATAGTAAAATGAATATATATATATGAACTTCTTCGCCAACAACACAGTACAAAGAAAAGCCCTACAATTTAAAATTAAATTTACATACCAGTAATGAATAAAATATTGTATAGCACACTAGAGTAAACAGATTTTATGCGTTCGTGGAAATTATCACCCAAGGCGAAGCTGATAAAATCTATCTTTACTCTTTGTACTATAAATTCTATAACTATTCAATGATCACAGTTTCAGAAAATTTTCCCAGCGCAACATTCTTAATTAAGTATAAAATTGTGGAACTTCAATAACATGAGAATTTAACACTTAGTATAGAAGTCTGCATTTTTTGTTTATTTAGGCAAAACATGTTAGTGAAAATATAAATATAGAGTGTTTTTAAAATAAGTTTGTTCATTTTTATACCAATTTTGTTTTAGTAATTATAAATTAAGGTATATTTACAAAGATAATATAGTCTTTCTGAAAATCGCTGTTTCACGGAACACAGTTTGAAAAACGTTCGCAAATCACAATGACTTCAAGAACTGGCAACTCGGCTAAGGGTTTATCCCTTGCGCGTGCCTGCAGTTAACTGGTGAAGGGGATGAGGGAAGGTCGTCATGTTTTCGTGCGAAGTATACACGTAGTACTTTCCAAAAAAAATATGATTTTTCTGTCATGCTGTAGCCTATGAAGTTAACGCACACTTTTTTTCATTCTCTTTGGGGGGGAGGGTGTTCTACATCTTTATTTCTGCTGGTTACCAATGAGCTGGAGTATTTTAGTGTTAATATAGCTTATTTATTTCTATGTTCTTTAATATATACTCATCGTTCTACAACTGAAAACCTCCTCGGAAAAAGGATGTAACATCAAATTCTTGAAATAAATAATGTAGGTGGAAAAAATAACTTCAAAGCATTTATTTATAACAATAAATCATTGTCTTCAATGGCTGAATAAACTTGTATCCTTGTTTAGTCAAATGGTTGTGGCAGTAAATATACGCCTAATGAAATATGCCCTTGAAATAATTTTGCTTTCTCCTGAAACATGAATTACAGTTTTTTTATTACATCCGTACTCACGGGAGATCTTCATATTTATGTATTTGACGAATTTAAACAATTAACTACTTTTCTAAGAAATTGTATTTAATTAAATATGCACTTTAAGTATACCGCTAATGTAATTATAACAGCGTAAAAATCATGGTAATGGATTCTGTATGCTGTGTTACTATCAACTTTCCCTTTCCTGAGGCATTCGCTTGACACACTTGTCAATACAATTGCTTGTCATTTTCATTAAGAATGTTTTCGATTTTCTTTTCATGTAAAACAGTAGAATGTGATATTTTAACGAAATTATCCCCAACGGTAAATTATTAAAATATGTTTATTTTGGAGTGCAACAGACTAATAATGACCAAGTGGTAAGTAATACCTTGACTGTCGATAGCTACACAAATAAAATTATATAGTCTATGTTTGAGACGTTTGAGATGGGCAGGACATGTAGCACGTATGGGCGAATCCAGAAATGCATATAGAGTGTTAGTTGGGAGGCCGGAGGGAAAAAGACCTTTGGGGAGGCCGAGACGTAGATGGGAAGATAATATTAAAATGGATTTGAGGGAGGTAGGATATGATGGTAGAGACTGGATTAATCTTGCTCAGGATAGGGACCAATGGCGGGCTTATGTGAGGGCGGCAATGAACCTACGGGTTCCTTAAAAGCCAGTAAGTAAGTAAGTCTATGTTCTTACAAGGTTTTGAAGGGTTCACAACATAGCCTACATCTATAAAACCACTCTCAAAAAAATATATGTAAAACGCCTCATACAGCATAGTGGGTACGTTTACCGAGTTAGATGTAAAAGGTGATTATGGATTTGACCAACATGGTGCAGTGAAAACAAACAGAAATAAAGCAAGGCTGAATATTAATTAATAATGTATCTGAAGCTACGGTACTCCGTATTTCTGTTCCCCATCTGGAACATTCTAATGACCAATCCAGTACTCGTTCCCGAATACCGATCTCCCTGGTTTCGAACTTGAGAGTATCTGTCTCCCATGCTAGCGAACTTCCGAGTGTCTCTCCCAAGCTATACTTTTTTTTTTTTGAAAGATGGGACATGACAGGAGCGTTGCGATCGGAAAAACAACTGAATGTCACATAGCGTGGTAGGTCTGTTGCTATGGTAAAACGGTACAGTTGCCAAACTTACCTTTCTCACGTGGCGAGTGCTTAGTAGCTCTCTTGGTGACGTTTATTGTGCACACAATGTTAGCATTGGTACGTTTCGTTTTTCATTCCTTGTCGATTTTTGTATTGTTTTCTTACCTTCGCGTCAATTGTCAACGAATATTTTAACGTCAGCCATCTTAACGTCAATTGCTAGCTGCCATCAGCTGACAGCGTGGTAGTCCATATTGTCAACATAGCACTGTAGTTCCAAGCTCGGCCGCTTAACTGTCATGTCTCATCTTAAAAAAAAAAAAAAAACAAGTATAGCGAACTTCTGAGCGAGTGTAGCTCAAAATCAGTGTTGCCAACACATAAATTGTATCCTTGTCAGTCTAACACCTGGAAATCCGTCAGAATCCGTCAAAATAAAAAATACTCACTCAATATATCTATATACAAATGAAAAGCAAATTTTAACACAACTTACTTACCAATCGTGATTAAAATAATAATTAGTCAACCTCTGACATGATTACGAGGAAATCTGACACAGAGAATTCTTTAACATGGTACGGCACAGGCAGGGCTGTTCAAATAAAAAGTAAAATCCTCCAAAAATTAAACAATAAAAATGACAGCAGCTAAAAAAAGTCAAAAGACAATGTAAATAGTAAATTCCGCCAGAAAATCTGTCACCCGTCAAAGCCATTCTTTTCCCGTCCGCTACGTCAGTTTTGACGGAATTTCCATCCAGTTGGCAACACTGCTTAAAATTTAGCTATCCAAGAAGGCTCTATTTCCCCCCCCCCCCTCTCCTTGTTTACCCATACACCTGTGCTGCTGTGACGTAACGGATAATAGAAGGTATGCGTGGACGGACGTGAGCCTATCTCGCTGACTGAGTCGGCATACACGGCTCACTTGGGGTCTATCCGTTTTCCCTCGTCATTGTGTAACCATTCGAAAAAAATAGCATCACTTGTGTTTGCGAGACGCCGTATCAATTGCTAATTTCGCTCATTTTCTTCTTCAGACCATCATTCTTTGCGAGGACGTTCGCCAATATTTCTCTTACAATTTCACCTGGCTACCCCCTGCAGCATGCAAATATTTAATTATAGCATCGATTCTTTAAACCTTCACTAAGTCTCAGGCCCTGTGTTTCCAGTTGCCTGATGCTGCTGGATAGAATGTGTTCTCAAGTTCACATTGTCAAGATTGCAAAGTTCTGCCTTCTACAGTAATTAAAGATGGCTCTGCTACATAACAATTGCCCGGCGTGGTCTTTATAAAGAGTTCAGGTGTTTTACTGAAGTCCAAAAAACTAGAAAATTTTCGCTGTAAAAAAAATAAATATATGCATGAAAAATGATTTTAACGTCGAAATATGCAGAAACGATCAGAACAACTACCGGTGTGCGTCAGTAATCTTAAACATGAAACATGTAATTACTAGGGTTACCATCCGTACGGCAAAAGGAGGACATGTCGTCTTTTTTAATCATTTTATCCTGTCCGGCAGGCATTTAAAAAAAAATTTGAAATGTCCGGCATTTCGCATTTCAACTAGAATTAATATGAATATTGAATAATGTGCGATATTATGCATAGAATATCTAAACAAATGGTGAAAACTTATGAAAGAATTTAACTGCTTTCAATGGTTGAAGCTGAAGCACGTAAAAAAACAAAATATGATTACCTATTGACATGCATTGAATTCTTACACTCTAAAAACGTCACTATTTATGATTCTAAGCTATTTTATCAATTTTATTCTGCAATGTACAAAGATATGCCATCAAGTTAATTTGGACAAATTTGCAAATTTGCAAATTCTTCAATTCCAATAGTTCTGCGAGCACTGAAACTTTCTCAGAACTCTTAAAAATATGTCAATTCTATTTCTTTATCTCAAGTCACAATGGAAGTGCTGAGAGAGTATTTTCCCTAATATCTGCTCAATGGACAAAAGAACGAAATCGCATGCTAACGGAGACAGTCTGAGGTATCATTATGGTGAAATATGATTTCAAGGACATGTCCTGTGAACAGTTCCATAGTTATTTGTTACAAGACAGAAGCTTGTCTCTTCAGGTTCTTGTACACGAAGTGGGCTTCACCGATAAGTAGGGTACAGATGTAATATTGATCCAGCAACTAGTGAGAAAACTAAGGTGAGCCATTGTTTTTATCTTTACTTAATTTTGTTCATACCAATTTTTAAAAAGTCCTACTTTTTTCAGCAATATTCTCTTTCTTTAGGTTCCATGTCCTACTATAGAATTTCTTCTCATGGTAACCCTAGTAATTACCGAGTTTGATTAAGATTACACGTCTGTCCTCGGAAGTGGGATATGCTAGGAGAGTAACTTTAATGCTGTAGCGCTACATTAAGGGAATGTTTTGATAAATGTCTATAGATAACCTCGAGTCATTTTGCACTCTTCGGGGCACATTCTAGAATCTTATTCGACTCCAGTGTGACAGCTGCAAGATATATTGAGCATGAAATAGTTCAACGAGATAACACGGTTCACTTATACACTATCTGCCCCATAACGTTAAGTGAAAATGTGATATCGTTAAGGTCCAAGGAAACGCGCGCTTCTGGTTCTCTCTAGTATCGAATAAGAATAAGCTTACAAAAGTAAACGGATGCAGTCCAGCTCTGCCCTGCAAAGAGCGACCTGAAAGCTGTATACGTCACTTACAATCTCAGGTTCTTTAATATCCTTTTTTAATGTGAATTGTAGACTTAGGGGAAGATGATTATAGATCATAGAAATGATTACACTGAACAACAAGAATTTTGCTCCGACATAAAATAATGTGTCCCTTATGGTCTGATGTGCGCTGAATCCGAAAATGCATCTATTTTCTTCGTATCACGTAAGGTTTTTAAGATATACTATGATTTCACTTTTCGATAAGCGCTCCCTCAGGAAACATCTGGCGCGGGTTGGGGTATAAACCAAAACAAAAGCTAATGTATTTTATGAGTTTGACTTATTTACAGTTTATTATGGTTGTTGGCATGTCATTTTGTATTTATAATATTATATAAACAGATATTGGTCCCTTCTATTAAGTAAATTTCATAACAGTTCAAAGTGAGGTCTATGCAATGAACAAACAAGGGTGTGGTTTTCAGTATTTAAAGGAAAAGTTTACCAGTTTGAGTGAAGGAAAATTAAAAGAGGGCATTTTCATCGGTCCACAAATTCACAAAGTTATGGCTGACCCTTTGTTTGAGGAAAAACTTTCCGTTACAGAAAGAATGGCATGGCGCGCTTTCAAAGACGTTTGCTCAAATTTACTTGGAAATTCTAGGGCAGAGAACTACATAGAATTTGTGGAAATCATGTTAAGTGCATAAGACAAAATGGAGTGTAATATGTCTCTCAAAATACACTTTTTACATTCTCATTTGGATTTATTTCCTCCTAACTTTGGAGCGGTAAACGACGAGCATGGGGAAAGATTTCATCAAAAAATATCTGAAATGGAAAGGCGATATAAAGGAAGATCATCATCCAGCATGCTTGCAGACTATTGTTGGTTCCATGTAAAATACAGTCCCGGGTCTAGTTATAAACATAAGTCATCCAGAAAAATATTTTAAATGTAAATTCAAATTCCGAGATTTTCCTCATTATACGCATGAAATATTTTTGTTGTTGTTGTGGTTTAAACTATGTAACATCATTTTTGTATCCAGTACACATTTTTCAAGTATTATGAGGAATTTTGAATCTCTAGTGTGTTGTAATTTTATCAGTAGCAGCGAAAAATAAAAAACAAATAAGTTTTGTCGTAAAAAATTCAATTCATTTTCCCCGGAAAATGGTACGTGATGGGGAAATTTGGATTTTAAAGTAAGATTTAGGGCACACATATTAGTAATATTCACCTATTTTTATTTTGGAGCAAGACAAAAAGTAAAAATTTGTTGTTCAGTGTTCTTGACATCTTGCAAGGTGGAATGGATTTAAGAACAGCATTATAGCTGCAGTATATGGCCACGATTTAAGGTTTTGTGTATTGTGAAACTTTCTTACCACTGTCGGATAGTTCCTCTTTTCACCTTTACCTTTATTTATCTTCCTACCTAATGTCTCATTCTCCTTCCTAGTGTCCTATTCTTCACATTGAGTCTCTCTCCTTGCTGCCAGTTCTCTTCCTTTCCGGTTCCTGTCTGTCTTCTTCCTCGCCGTCTCTCTCTTGCTTTGTCTGCCTCTCAGCTTCCTCCTTTGTAAGTTCCCTCTTTCGCTTTCTGGCCATGTTTCCTTCTTCTTCTGTTTGTGGTTGTTAAATGTTATTTATATAAATAAGGGGTTCACAAGTCAAAAAAGTCGAATGTTACTACAGTATAAAGCTCGATTCACATTATACGGAACATCAGCGTCACAGACCGTCACCGTCACGTCGAATGCAAACTCATTCACATTTAACGGCAAGTGACCGTCAGTTTGCCGGCGTCATCAAGAATAGAGAAGTAGCCTATGTTCTCAAACACTGTCGTAGCTCCTATGTGAAACAATCAATTGCACTGTAATTTTTAGGATTCATTATATAAATTAATGTCTAAGGAAAGCATAGAAAAAATTTGCAATCAAAATCTTTTTTGGACAGTGAGGAAAACAATTACTAACTTCGAAGTCACCCGTTCAAAATAGATATTGACATATCAAAAGTTGATAAGCGACAAACTTTTGTATTTTTCACGTTAGATGGGGGTCAAAGCTAGAGAAATATTTAGAAAGAATGGAAATTACTTTTAAAAATGGCTGATATTCAAAACATGTACCGGTTTGCGAGTTAGGCGAGTTTAATGCGGGGGTTTGCGTGGCGGACTTTCTTCTAAACATTTCTCTCGCTTTGACCCCCCTATAACGTGAAAAATAAAAAAGTTTGTCGCTTATCACTTTTCAGAGTGTCAACGTTTATTATGAACGGGTGACTTCGAAGTTAGTAATTTTTTTCTCACTGTCCAAAAAGGATTTTGATTACAAATTTTTTTATGCTTTCCTTAGACATTTATATATGAATCCTAAAAATCACAGTGCGATTGAGTGTCTCTCATAGGAGCTACGACATGTTAATGTTCAACAGTGCCGCTAGAGTCTAGCTGTCTAGCAGAAAAAAAAAAAAACGTCCACGTACAGGTTCCGTCACGTCAAAACATTTTCCTCGAGAATCCCAGACGGTCCTTGCCGTTGACGGTCCGTGACGTTGCCTGTATATGTGAACGCTACCATATAAAACACGTTATACAATGTTTTGATGTAACGCTGCTGGTCCGTGACGTGACGTTGATGTGACGTATAATGTGAATCGAGCTTAATGAACACAGACGAGAATGTCATGCACCATAAAATCCCAATATATGCATGTATTCATGTGCTATCGAACTACGAAATATGCACGATTAAGCGAAAAATACATTAAAATATGCACTTTCATTTTTGTTCCAAATGTCTTCTTTCACTTCACTTTTTCATTTTTTTTTAATTAATTTATTTATTTTTTGCATAGTTAATAACCTAACAACATTTCTAAATTGGTATCTGTGAGGTTCCTGCACTTGTTAGTCAATATGTTTTCGTAGGCAGAGAATGATCTCTCTACATCGCAAGAAGTTATGGGTGCAAACTTGAATGAACATATTAATTGTGACAATATCAGATCAAATTCTTCATTAAAATTTTCGCTACAAATAACCTTCTTCACTCAACAAAAGAATCCGTAGTCCGGGTTCGCATTTATGACCTGTCCAGTTTGCTTTTCGCCGCTACACCCACTTTTCCACGGAATAAATGAGGTATCTACGGAATTCTTTGCAGATTCTTTCCTTTTTTGCTTTCTTGCAATAAGTGAAGCAGATACGACATACTGGTCGACTTGAAATTGTTTAGTACATTTTATCCGAATGGAAAACTTTGTTACCGCTTGATTAACGACCTCAAAAATGTATTTTCCACAAATGCTCTAGTGCATTGAAATAAAATCCAACATTTCTTTAAATATGTTGAATTCAGAATCAACGCCTCTGATGAAAACTGCTGATTTTGCCGTATTTCTAGCGTCATTGCTTTCGCCGAGAGCCAGTGAAAAATACTTTTAATTTTTCCAGTCTTTATAGCAAATTTGATTCTCAATGTCTTTATCCATATCTATGATTCTGTTAACTACTGTGTTGCGTGACAAACTGATAGATCTGAAGGTGTCAACTTCATTGGGACAAACTTTTTCAGCAGTCGTTCTCAAGCATTTCTTTAAAACAGTTACCCTCAGAAAAACTCCGGAATGTTTCCGCTATTTTCAAAGGTATAAGATAACTCGCCGGGACCATGTTATCAAGACAGTCCATGGAATTGAATGGCATTTTATTTTGTTCTTGCTTTGACAAAAACATATTTTTAAAATCCTCTACACAACGTTTTCGTGTCAAGCCTAATAGTGTACAAGAATAAAAAAAATCTTCTTTGTTCTATCACATATTACGCCTAGTGGGCTATTCCATATGAAATCGATCAGTAAAGAACCTCGCAGTTTTTTAATACTCTAAATTTTTTCCTATTTATACAAGGTGCTGAGGACTGTGCGTTTTCAAAAATATACTATCGAAAGTCAAACGGCTTTCGTACTATTGAGCGACAAATTTAGCGTATTTTATAACAAGCCTATTTCAGTGCTCAGAACTCAGGAACCATTTACTGCAGAACATTGAACGAGAGCTCATTTTGAAGCTGACATTCGGTAGGTTATGTTAAGAAGTAATCCTTGTTTTTATTGTATACAGAGAGACAGATTATCTGATTTTGCTTACTTTTAGGCTTTTTGACCATTTGTAAAAATGTAAAAAAAAAAAAAAAAAAAAATTGAGAAAAAACCTTGCATTATTAAGAGGGATTCGGCATTATTTGCTTAGTGTCGCGGCAATAAATTTCGAGGGTATTAAATAAATTATTTTCACACGCCTGGACTTGAACGGCGCAGTACCGCACGCACTGGCCGAGAGTTGAAGGTAAGCGAGCGTTGGGCGTCATTTTATGAAAATCTGTGATAAAGCTAGCCCAGCTATGCGCTACTAGACGAAACATCACGTGTTTGTCTCCTGGCCTTGCTTGTCTCGGCTTGCTCCCACCTCACAGTCAGCTGGTTACTTCACGCGCATACTATTTATTTTTTTTTATTTGATATTTTCAATATTTTCTTATCAACGGTGCACCAGTAAAAAAATATGTGTTTATTTGTACTTTCAATGCGGAATCTAACCGTATATTTTAAAAATATTTTTTTCGTGGTCAAAGGCGTCTTAATGAAGAAAAATCTAAATTTCTCCATTTCCATAAAAAGTAAGAAAAACTTTTTACATGTCAATATAAAATTTAATTTCTCAGCATCAAAATAAACCATGATTTTGATCATTGGGTGAAAGGGTTTCGGAGCCACAACAGTTTAAAGTTGCTAATTTTATGAAAATACGATAAATTTAAATATTTTAAATTTAAACAGTATGAAGTTCTGATGCCTCAAACTTTGCATAAAGCACTGTATCACAGTTGTCAACGGACAGAAAAAAGTTTCATTGTATTTAAAAATTGCAAGGACAATTTTCTCTATATTTCGGTCGATTTGAGCTGGAATAGCCCTGGTGGCCTGTTACGGTCTCACTCCATCGTTTCAGCGGACGGCCCAAAGATATTTTACCTAATGGGCGGTAATTTAGTGCTTGACGCGGTATCATTGTTCTAGGCATCCTGAGTATATCAGATTCCCATTTCTGTCTATGATTTTGAATTTTCTCTAAAATCGGATCAATATTTAATTCTTTCAAAATATCCAAATTTTTCTTCTTGTCTAATCTAGTATAGCCAGCAGTTCTTAAAAACTTAATTTCATTGACAGTGATTCGGTGTCCATCACATTTAGGCCTACATATGGTCCAAGCTTCAGTTCCGTACATGAGAACAGGTCTCGCCAGTGTTTTACAAGCTTTAATTCTTCTATGTTTTTGGACAAGAGAAGGTTTGAAAATGTTATTAATGGTATTCATTGCATAGTTACAGTAATTCAGTTTTGTAGAAATGTTTTTTTCTTGTTCATAGCTCAAATGATAACGCAAATATTTAAAACATGAGACCTGTTCTACCTTTAAATTCGCTTATTACACCTGTAATTGTGCTTAGCTCTCATTATGTCCATGTTGATAGGATCTGAAAGTAGCTCAAAATTGTCTGTCACAATTTTAAAGCCGTGAAGCCTATTTTCTTTAAACTCTGTCTTTAGAAACTTGGCATAATTAGACATTATTAGCTTATGAAGTCTTGTTTACTTATTGTAATCATTTGAAATGGTAAAATTGTTTTCCATTAAATTTCATTTCCACACATCTAACATTAGTATGAAGGACCTCACCAAGTCGTATAAGATGCACTAGCCTAATTTCTGATTTTGTCCTTGAAGAGGACAATTCAGACTATTTATGTTTTCGCATATCGAAGGTTAAGAAGTGATATCTCGTATCTGTAAATTTTCATGTGAACAAAAAGTGTAAAAAAAAATAATTTTTGTCAAAACAGACAATTTCTGCTTTTCGAGACCTTCTATTCGAGGACAAAATATTAATTTTAGACCCTAACTGCCCAATTTTGCGAACATAATAATGTAGGTATTTAATGTAAGTGATAATGTAATTAAACAAAATGACTATTTTTGTAGATACGAAATTTTACTTCTTAGCTATCGATATAGTAATTAGAAATAACAAATCATTACTTAAATATCCAATCTTGATTATGAAACTCAGTAATTTCTGTACCTAAAAATAGTAGAAATAATATAATTTAATTTTGTGAGTCATTTCCGACAGTAAATGAAGTATTGAAATTTGAAATATTAATATTATATACCTATTTAATGATATAATAGTGATATATCAAATTATTTATAATCTTGTTCTGTGAAATTAACATTGAGATTAGGCCTATGGTGTCTCTGTGACAGTTTCCATGATGTCGTTTAATGTTTCTCCTGTAAATTTCTATAATCATAGAGAGCAGGGAGCGCTGCGTCACCTTGCTGGATAGAGCTATTTCTTGCACACCCTGTGCTCAGTTAGACAAGATGCTCAAAGTGAGAACATTGAACTCTGAACAGAGCTCACTGCGACGAACTATTGCCTGTCGGAATCTCTTACCCAGTCGAGTCTGCTGTGGCCAAAATCCTGTTTCATATGTGATCATCATTTACAGTAGTGGTGTACACTAACATACCCATGTGACCTCATAAGAATAACTCCAGGCTGGTGAAGTCGAGAGATTTTGGTGGCCAATTAATAGTCCGCTACGACCAATCCACCAGTCTGGAAAGACTTCAAGGAACGCACGAAAATTGTTTGTAAAATGTGCTGGGTGACCATTTTTTGACACGGTAGGCATTTCACCCTCTTCAGTAAACATAATATTGTTTACCCCACGCTTCATGGAATTGAAAAGTACGATATTTTTAAGTTCTTTGATAGCACTATGCGAACAGTAGATCTCGCGACTTCGTTTACAAGTGACTGTACAGGTGCAGGGGAGGGTTAGGGGTAGTGACTATACCAGCTTTTATCCTGGATGACGTCAAATCCGCCCTGTCATCATTGATAACCACTTTGCTAACCTCTGTTGTGAATCATTGACAAGTGGGTATTTTTCGTAACACTTATGTAGTGAACGTTGCTGAATTATTAGTATTAGTATTTATTATTATTATTATTATTATTATTATTGTCATTATTATTATTATTATTATTATTATTATTATTATTATTATTATTATTATTATTATTATAACCCGGATGTTAGGCAAAATGACTTTTTTTCAACTGAGTGTATGTATGAAAGACCTATAAGAGATAAACACGTTTCTACGCATTTGGGGACGATAGGCCCAATTTTTATTTAGCCTTTTTTGCCTATTTTAGCTCCCATTGCATATTTTAAGTTTGAATCTCTTTTTAGACGTTTTACGTCGTTATTGTACATTTTCTATATTTTAATGAATTTAAAATAAACCACACATGAATTATATTAAAAAAAAAACAAAAAAGAACGGTTGTATAAATTAAAAACGTATATTCATCTCACACATATTTCCTGAGAATCTTATTCTCCAGCAATACATAATATGTTTCCAGGAAGTCGTAAACTTTTCTCCCCTACCGATTCCATCTTTTATGTCACTTAACAAAGATGTTTGAACAGTATAACCCTCAGTGCTCAGGTCACTTCGGGGTTTACCAGCGAAAGAAAGGGGATGAGGGAAGTATTAAAACAAGTCTCCAGGTTCCGTTACTGTTGTCGCTTGCACGCACAAGTCACGCGTACTTTGAAGTCTATAATCCCTTCTCACACCCCTCTTTTTCCCGATCTCTGGAAGAAAGTAGAGACAGTCCTTCTGAAATAAGTTGTTTTAAGTTTGCTCCAAACACTTCAGTTGAAGTAGAAACATCTTTTTCCACCATGAAAAACGTTCTCTCTGACTGGCGGCTCACTATGACAGTTGTCAACTTAAAAAAAAAAAAAATCATCTTGTTGTGACATGTAACCAAGGAAAGTGAGTACCGTATGGAATAGTTTATCAAATATTTGTCTGTTTCCATGAATAATATATGCCTATTTCACTCCCAATTTTTACTATTTTTATTGCCTATATGCCTGCCTATTTTAACTAAAATAAATGCCTAAACATCCGGGCTCTAATTATTATTATTATTATTATTATTATTATTATTATTATTACTACTACTACTACTACTACTACTACTACTACTACTACTACTACTACTACTACTACTACTATTATTATTATTATTATTATTATTATTATTATTATTATTATTATTATTATTCTTTTCGTTGGGAAACCTTTATTTAGATAAGCTCTGGAGATCGGACAACCCTGCTCTCGTAATCGACGCGATTCTTCGTTGCGGAACGTTGCCGTGGTGAAAGTGGCTAATACCTTTGTTACTTTTTTTTGGCAAGCCCGCTTAGAAATTTCCACACGATATTCTCACTCTATTTACAGAGCGCACATCGAAGCAGAGACTAGAAATAAATTCTCATGTTCCTTCTCAACACTCGCATCTCGAGTACGAGCGGGAGAGTTGAGAACTAGAACATTCTTCGTATTCTTGCGAACGCTGCGAAATTATTTATGTTTCCGGACGCTGGGCGTCGAGTAGTTATTTTCATAAATGTTTGGAAGTGAAGGTCAGAAATTCGTGTTTATAATTCGCAGAAGTGATTTCAATTAAATTGGTGATGATGGCTTCTGCCTACACAAAGTTCAAAACTGCTTCGACGCTGTATAGAAGCGTAATACCATCTTGGAAAAATGAATGTGCCAAATTATATGAAATAATTTTAATGTTGGTAGCTATTCAAAATAATAATATACTGATATTACACATGCTGTTGTGTGAATGCAAACTGCATTCAGAATCCAGGTTTTATTTTATAATTTAAATGTACAGTAATTATTATGTACAGCAGTGGCAAAAAAAACCGGACCGACCCTTGTAGCTGATTTCAGAGCCTTGTTCACTCCAGAGCACGATAGACTGGTAACTAAGACTTTCGTGGTTCGAATCCTGCCTGGGAAGGAAACTTTTTTGTTCCTTATTCAGATTTATTTCCAATACTTTTCGATTGCAACGATATTTTACTACTTAATTAACTTATTATTCCCAGAACATGAATTTTACCAGCAATCGAAAAGTATTGGGAATACATTTGAATAAGGAACAAAAAAAAAAGTTTCCTTCCCAGGCAGGATTCGAACCACGAAAGTCTTAGTTACCAGTCTATCGTGCTCTGGAGTGAACAAGGCTATGAAATCAGCTACAAGAGTCGGTCCGGTTTTTTTGCCACTACTGTACTCCAAATAGGGATTTTTTCATATTCCTAAAGCAAAGTCCTGTTTTGTGTAAACTGCCAGAATGCAAACCGTATTTTTATTACTGCTGTTGATCGATCAAAATATTTAATCGATTAGCTATTTGATCGATTTGAAAAATTGTTTTAATATACTGTAATACACAATTATTGTTAAATTTAATTTGTGTCCGGTGATAAGCATAAGTATTAAATGTTGTATATCTGTAGGCTATATATTGTATCGTTATATTACAAAACAACTATTTTAATTATTTACTAACATATTTATTATGAGGCTTATAATTTATTGTGTAAATTTCTCCGGGAATTTTTGAGACAAACATAAATAACAAAAAGTATGAAGACTCACCTAGTTAATACTGTTTCGTCCATGATTTTAAACATGTGAGTGCATTCACATGCTCCGAATTAAGTGCCGCTTTAGGTTAGTAACAATGTTTCCTGCATCACTAAACACGAAAAAACTTTTTTTTTTCTGTCAAGCACTTCTCCACAATCGTTCATTTAAATCGAAACGTTTCACCGAGTTTACCTCTCAAATTCTCATATGACATAAAGGAGTTCACACTTTTTCACAGACCACAGAAAACTGATTTTTTTTATCAAGTTAAACACACAACCTTCAAATTCAAACTCAGTACAGAAACTGCAACTGCAAAAGTTTAGCGGTCGAAACAGAAGACTGGCCCCTATTGTAATCGAATTATCAGATTTTACAAAGAGAATAAGATAGTTACGCTCTCACTTGCACACAGTGTAGACATGGCTATTTTATAAGGAATGAGGGGACGAATCCCAGAAAAGTATGCATTTCATATGCTAGGAAGATGACCTCACAAGTTGGAAATTTTCTTGGAAAACCATAAAACTTAATAAGGGTTTCGCATTGTGTTTCAACTTTCAATGTCCTCATATCTCCATCTCTTTCTGAAGTGTTTTTGCAAAGATTTTCCCTACGCTACCTGCTTTGAAGTTAGAAAATAACAGTATTATTGTGCTTTTAAGTAAGCAATTTCCAAGAGAGAAATATTGTCGAAAGTTTTAGTATGAGTTTATATTAACAAAATAATTAATATCAACTACAACCGATCAATTTTAATCGACTCGATTATTAGATTAAATATTTTTGATCGATTAATCTTACAACAGAAATTGATCGGTTAATCGATTAGATAATCGACTAAATCCCACAACATTAATTTTTATCGTAATAATGTAATAGAGAAAATATAAGAGTTATATGTTTGTCATGAATAAAGGCGAATAAGGGCAATATTTTTTTGTAAAGCAGCAATTAGGCCGTTCTAAACTTTTGGTAATGATATCGGAAACTCTGATCAAGAACATACGAAACATCGTCGCAATATCTTCCTGAGGTAGGCGCGTTTGCCAACTGATCCGGAACTGCGTTCGAGCGTAAATTCGAATACCGCTTGGATTGATTAGTTGCCGGTTTTTATTCGAGCTTTTCTCCAACTGTAAGGCAAATGTAAGATAATACAGTGGCTAATTCTCAGACTTATCCGGACAATTACCATCTATCACTAATGTCATTGCGACTTGATAGGCTAGTAGTTGATATAACCGAATAAAAATAAAAATATCTCGCTGGTCAACGTCTTCCGTCGATTACGAATAAATTGAAAATATGCACTCAAACTTGGTTTTGAAGTATCGGACATTAAAAGCCAACTTACCAGCTTAGCTGCTGAAGACATTACTAACATCTACTATTACAGGTCATGGAGTAGTGAGAAGTTAGGGCTCCCACCTTCACAAACAATCGGGATTAGCAGCATTACGGATAGGGATGTCAGTCCTAGGCGCTTGTCGCCTTTACTCCCACCCCAAAAAAGAGCTCTAGTACAGTGGAAGCTCTTCAGTTCGGCAGAAATCAAGTTCCACATCCTATAGTTCGACTGCTTACGTAGAAGAATTAGACACGCCCCTATACGGACATGGGTTAGCCATTTGAATGGAAATTGGTCCTGTCTTTTGTAGTGATACTTTTGTTAATGGAAAACAGAATATTTTAATGATTAGAACATCCATATTGATCACTGATTTTAAATTAATGAACTTTTCTTTTTCTATTAGAGAATTGTGCCGTTTGTGAGACGGAACTATCGAAACCCACTGTGGTACTAGAAGCGCATACACAAGTCTCGGGGCGGGCAGGAAATGCAAGTAAAGTACTGTATTCGTTGATGGATAACCAATAAGAATTTGTATTCATTTCACCTGCCACACCCACTACCCTTATTGGTCAGAACTTTCAATTCTGTTCTGTCGAACTTTGGAGAGTCCATTGTATTAACTTCTGTTGAGGCCTGAATGGTCCCCAGAACGATTTTGCTGCGGGAAGGATTAGAATTCAGACGTGGGCATCAGTAGTACATGTCGCACGGAGCGTATTCCGAATCTCACCGGTGAGCAATCCGATGGCATCACGGTGTTCCGAATTCCACCGATGACGTCATTGATGCTCCACCGGTGTCACACCGGTGCCATCAACTTGCAGAGGTGGTGGCAGGCTCCATCAGCCGCCATCAGTGAATCTGATTGGTTCTTGTATAGGGCGGGAATTAGCAGACTAATGACATCGTGCACTGTTGTGTCATGGCGGTGTGTTCTGCTTTAGTTCTGCTGTATTGTTTGTAATGAGCACAACGTAAAAACAATATGTTAATGGCTTAAGAGCGAACATGTCAA
Organism: Periplaneta americana; assembly: GCF_040183065.1. NCBI lineage: Eukaryota > Metazoa > Arthropoda > Insecta > Blattodea > Blattidae > Periplaneta > Periplaneta americana. The sequence goes on from NC_091132.1 coordinate 140,904,800, forward strand.
CGGACCAGTTATTACTACCGGTTCAAGAAATAAGTTGTTTATGATCTATTTTATTTCAGTGAGGTGGCAATACGGAAATTTCGCAAAATTTTGCTAGCGTAGCACAGATAACCACTTACACAGTCGCCATGACAGCATCGATTCTTCCAGCAGTTTTGTTCCTTATTTTCGTTGCAACGTGACGTCATTGATGCCACCGGACCGGTGAGATTCGGAATACGCTGACGGAGTCGAACGCAACTACGTGATCTCCCTCCCTCCACACCCCTAGCTGTTCACCGTACCGGGGTACCCGTCAGACCGGTTGAGGTACTGAGGGTGAGTCAGCGGTGGATTTCAGTAAAAAAAAAAATCGCTCTCTATGGAAGCTCCTGAAGTAAAAAAGTCGAAAAATATTACTTTCACAAAGAATGGAAAAATGGATTCTTTTGTTGCGAAGAAGGGGAAGTGTTAGGTTCTTATTATGCTGCAAAATTTTACTAGCAGTGAAGAAGAGCAACGTTCAGCGACATTATGAAAGGCGTCGTTTTAATAGAACATAATTCTTTATTTTATTTTTTATAATAATAGCAATAATAATAGTGGTGGTGGTTGTGGTGGTGATGGTGGTGGTGGGTAGTAAGTAGTAGTAACATAATAATATCGACGGTTTACAAGCAAAACACATTAAGACAAAAGTATTACGTCTGAGAAAAATACATTTTATTCCGACAAAACTGAATCCTCAAAATATTATTAATTTGAGTAAGTTATTTCTTTTTAATTTTATTTTATTTTCCAATTCTAAGTTTATACATATGCAGTATGTACAACACATACGCCTTTTTCTCAGAAGTAATATTTCTGACTTAATGTGTTTTGCATGTAAACCGACGATATAACCATAATGCGTTTCCTTTTCAGGGTGAAACGATAAATGAATTGACAGACGAGAGGTGGGTCATTGATTTGGGTTTTCTGTGCGACATAAGCAGCACTCTTAACGATTTCAGCATTTCTCTTCAAGGAAAAGATAAAAATATCGTACACATGTACGATGATTAAAGCTGTTTGTGTCAGAACTGCGACTATTTCTGATGCAGTTAAATCACAGAGAATTTTGTCATTTTCGGTCTTTAAAATCGCCACTTCTATCAAATATTGGAAAATGTACTAAATGAATTCATCGACAAGAGATTAAGTGATTTAAAAGAATAGAGAATGAATTTCTATTATTTGCTAATTCATTCTCCGTTAATGATCAATGTGTAAGATTAGACCTTCAGTTAGAAGTTCTTCGACTGAAAAATGACACGTTTACAAAGTGAAAATGCACAAATATGACTGGTTTATATAGAATATATATATAATATAGACACACACACACACATACACACAGCTTTGCAAATTAAAAAATCCACATCTTCGGAGTTTTGTTATGAAAATTGCTTCTATGTTTGGCTCAACCTATGCTTGTGAACAGTTGTTTTCTCAGTTGGCCATTGTAAAATCCAAATCAAGATCAGTCGAAAATATATTCCATCAGCCCACAATTGCAATGTCTGACATAACTTCAAAATTTTTAAACACTTGCTGATTTACGTGACGAAGAAGAATAAATGAATCCCTTCTTTTAAGGGCATAAGTTAATTGAGGGGCTGGGTGCAAGAAGGGCATTTTAGAGGAGGTGCCCTTTTTGAGTAAAACGCTTTATTGTGTTCTCTGCTCTATTATGCATATGATCACCAAGTTGTATTTCAATGCTGTGATCGTAGAGGTCAGGAGTGCCCAAAATATAAAGGCGTGCACAGATCACAATATTACGGTTTGAATTTTCAACATCAATTTTCTCAAAACTTGCATTTGGGAGAAGTGTCTTTCTTGCACCCAACCCCTCAATTGATGTAAATTGACAACAACAAAGAACTACAGTAATAGGTTTAAAAATAGCCTAATTGTTGTTTTTTCTGTTTCTTAGTAATGTGCTTGATATTTTGTTAAGAATCTGTTTTTCATAAGTTCCTTAATTTTATTTTCTAGTGATGCAAATTAGTGATTGATGTCCTTTCAAAACAAATAGGTTCAGATTATGGCATTACATTTTAACTGTTGTGGAATTGTACGTTTTATATCATTTTATAAGATTTTTTTTACAGTAACTGTATAAATTAGAAATAAAGTTATGTTTCAGCTTTTTGTAAAATAGTTTGCATTTGTTTTGGAAAATTTGTTTTCTTTCATTGTCATTATTCATAAAAATAACATTCAGAAAACTGTGTATCTTCTTGTCCTGCTTAATCACTTAACGTTCCGTGTTTCAATACTTCACGCGATCCACCGCTGAGTATTACGTTAACTGGTGATGCGTGTTGCAGCAATCAGAGTAGTACGGCGCATCTCTTTAAATGCCCACGTCTGGATTAGATAAATGGAGAGAATCCATGACTTCATCAGCAGTCGAACCCGCGATCTTGCGGCTTATATCGTAACTCCTTACTCGTGACGCCACTACGCGCCCCCAACGACGTTATTAGTAACAGCAAAGAAGTGACCTTTATTTTCTGTGAAAATGGAGTGCTATTGAGGTTTGTCATTCTTTTCAGACTGATGAAAAAATATGTATTACTCAATCTGTAGAATCAAAACTATAGCCTTTTAAATAGATGGATAATGAAAAGACGTCGCACAGAAAATCATGAATAGTTACTGCTGATTAAAAGTTTTTTCAATTAAATTCCACTAAAGAAGCTGTCCCCCTCTTTTTTTCTTAATTAGCTTATTTTGCGATCTTCACCAACTGCGATAGTTATCTAGCGTCTGAGTGAAATGAATGTGATAATTATGGACCGGATTTTTATGTAGTATCAAGGTGTGAAATATGTACATATTTATGTAAGAAAAATAAGCTGAATATGTACCAAAATATGTAAAATCATAAAATATTTAATATCAATATCTGCAGGTATAGGATAGGAAAGACTCTCTAGTTGTGATTTCATAGAGCACCCGACTTTTTTACCGCACACTTGACACATTACTATTTTTCCATCTGTAGTGAAAGCTTCGTCCATTGCAATCCATGATTTTATTTTTGTCGTTAGGGTTGAAGATACAGGGGCCATTTTAGTTAGTTAAAAGCAGTAAATAAACTCACTTGCACTTTGGTACTGTAAGTACTAAAACTAGAGAATTGAGTGAAATGAATGACACAACAGTATTGCAAACACTGTTTCGCTTTACTGGATTGGGAGAAAATAAGAGGAGATGTGAGACACATGCATTTTAGCTGCTTCTTGTAAGAAACAAAGTACCTACTAAAACCTCAAGCTATAGACATTTACAAACTGTTGTTTGAAAAGTGACATTCCTGTCTCATTCAAAAGTGTAGGATTATTCCAGCCGAGAACCATACTTTCTAATTGATCGGGAAATCCCATTTCCATATAGGTCTACTAAATATAAAATAAAGAGGTCAAACAATAGGAAGAGGGTGGCTAAGGTTGCAAATTGCATGGGAACGGCTTTTTAAGACGTGTGCAGAACAATTATAGTTCGAGACAAATTATGTCGTCCTCGTCCCACTCCACCGCATGAAGGTACACTACTCTCCGAGTGATTTTTACAATACAAGGTAGTTGTATGAGAAAGGTTGCCTTTGGTTCACACATATTTACAGTGGGCGGTATGGGTTGAGTGCCTCTATTACTTCCTGGAACTAAATGTTACGTTTCGTCCCGAAATATATCCTTCCTTGGGTAGGTAAAAAGGCTTTTTAAATCTGTGTACTTCAAACTGTAAACTTTCCCAGCAGAAGTTGTTTTTTTTTAGAGAAGTAAAAATGAATAAAACCTCTAAATATGTAGATTTATGTAATACCAAGCCACAATATGTAATGTGGGGTAAATATATAAAAATATATAGTATCAAATTTTAATATATTAATGGTAATTACAAGATTCGAAAAGATTTGTTATTTATATACAGTTAGGCTGAAAGGAATATAATATGTAATTACATAAAAAATCCGGTCCCTAGTGATAAGTCCAGCGAAATAAGTGAAAGTTACACAGCATTTGCTCATGGGTTGAGGGAAAATCCCGGATAAAACCACAACCAGATAATTTGTCCGAACCAGGATTTGAACCCAGGCAGTCAGACATTCTAACCGTTGCTTCACAGCGGTGAACTGTTGTCTTCTTAAAAATAATTTGGGGTTGCTTGGTATTTTCACTTTTAATGTCTTAAACTGAATTTAAAAATATCTTTGTCATTGGTGGATGTCCCAAGAAGGTTACTCAGTCCCCAGCCTTCTGACTGCATTCATTCCGTAGCCAAGGCAGTAACAGATTGTTTATTTAGGCCATGTAATCATTCTTTGTTAACACTGAAATTCTGACTCATGGTATGATAATGAAAGTGGCAAGTTAAGTTAGTCCTCACGTGATCAGTCTTTACTTTCAGTCCAGATAACGTTGTTGATATCTAGATAAACAATTTTCTCCTTTTCATTTCTTCTGCCATAGCCAAATGCTAGGGAGTTGGTGTCAACTTTAGGAATTCCCACAGTAACTTGTTCCATATCATGTTCGGAGTAGAAATCCAATGGAGTCGGTTTTCTTGGAAGATATAACGATATTTCAGCACCTATGAAATGTGGATTGTAGAAAAATTATGGAATAATTGCAGAGGAAACTAGTGTACACAAATAAAATCCTGTTTTCTGCCGACCACAAGTCCCATTTGAATTATTATCAGTTGATTATCAAACTTTCATAGAAGGAAATTAAAACAAAGTAACATTGCAGAAGACTGGAACAGAACGGATAATGGTAATGAACAGAGCTGGCATTTTCTTATGTAGTATCATACAGCAAAATATGGTAGATCTATGTAAATATGTAGTAAAATACAGTAAAATATATATAGTTCAATATGTAAATTCATAAAAACATGCAGTATTACATAGCTGAACCAAATATTTAATTAAGCAACAGTTATCACACAATGTGATGGTATAGACATCGATCTTTCTCATTCTTTTTATTCTTATAACTTCATTCTCATACCAATCGCAGACAACTATATTGTTGAGTTCTTGTATGTCAATCATTTTAATGTTTGTTTTATTTTCTCTAACGTAAGTGTAAAGAACACATTGGGTTTTTCTTCCCCTCCCCCCCCCCCCCCAGTTCCCGGCGTGTTGTTGGTCATCACAGATTTTCCCCAAACTGTTCAATGCTTGGTGTTCGAGCTCATTATCTCCAGTCCAGGCCTGCAGAACTCGTAAGGAGGGGAAATATGACGTCAGCCTCACTCCACTTCTATTGGGGATGATCGACTTCCGCGTAGGGTTATTTACCTTCTCTTGTCGTCAAAGATCCATCAGTGGCGGCATGTAATTTTCAAAAAGGACTGTAATAAATTCATTGTTTTTATAATGCGTTATCTCATTTCAAGGTTTACAGTTATGCTAGATTTCCTGTCGGTAGTTTCTTTGAGATTTCTTTGCACCTAACCTGTTTTAGATTTTCGAAAACTCTCCTCCTATCATCACCGACGGAAACAAATTTATAGCATATAAGTAATGAACCTTGAAAGTCACTATTAATTTCAATTCAAAATGAACACAACGAGTGACGTCCTAATTTTACAGTATATAAATAAATAATCAATATACAGTTCGTAATAATGACCTTATTCGAAAGTTTGTGCATTCCATAATTCTTAATATAGACTTTGTTGAAATGTGGTTTAATATTGAAATTACGAGTGGAAATAAATTGGATGGGACACAGTAAACAAGCAATTCTTTCGTCTTCAACAACAAAATAATCATATTCCCATTTCCTTTGGAAGTAGTATTCCTTCACAGGTTTAGATTTTGCCATGTTCCAGTTCTCTTTAAACTGCAGTACGCGTATTATTTGTTTGTTTGTTTACTTATGTACTTACTTATTTTCTTATTGATTTATTTCATTCATCCATCCATCCATCCATCCATCCATTTATCTATTTATTTATTTATTTATTTATTTATTTATTTATTTGGCTGGAATGCATTACAATGTTGAATGACAGCATTGACATCCGGTCACATAGCTATCACTTACTTATCAACGTACAATTTATTTATAGTCCTATTACTAGTAAAACCAGTTAAGACCAGTAATACAAGTTTTGTAAAAACAGGAATTAAAACTTTATGAATGCACGAAAAATCATAATAAATTCTTCAAATAAAGTAATTGGTTTGTTACCTGCAAGCAACATTTCGGACTTATTTCATTTTAGTAAAATACAGAGCACGGAACTGTACTTAACTTATTTTACACAAAAAGTGGATTTAATCGGCTTTACTAGTAATAGGACGATATATACATAGGGAGACCCTTTTACATTATATGCACACATACATTTTAAAATTTATTTTACATGTCTTTTAATTTATTTATTTCCTTCATTCATTTTTCTCTTATTTTCTAAAGGTATGTTCCTAAACATTTTAGCGTATTGTATATGAATGTCAATGCAGCCAAGCGTAACTAGAACGTCATGACCGCACTGGTAGAAAAGGTGGGTGAGGTAAGAAAGGAGAGTATAGCAGTCGCTCTCAAAAGCTACAGTTCTGCAGGCCTGTTAAGAAGTCGATTCAATCCGGGAATGATTAACATGAAGTAGAACAGTTAAAAAAAAGAACTTTAAAACAAAATTGGCTATCTTTTATTTGAAATTGTAACTTTTTATGGTAAAGTAACAATGTAACAATTCAAACAGTATAGGCCATACCTTCAAAAATTGTTTCAAAGAAATGAGAAGTTATGATATTTTTTAATAGTTGGAGCAAAAAAATGTAAATTTTCCACGTTCTCATATACAACTTAATAATCTCATTTTCCGTTAGTTGTTTTTAAAGTCTCTGCTGCTGGCTATAATTGTATGGTTTTGGGGTTGATATTGTCATTGTGTATTTTAGTTTCTGTAATAAAAGTTTGAGAAATGAGGGTTCCGGTAGTGTATATTTGAGTCTTCTGTAAACAAAGGGTTCTATTCGAATGTCACCTAAATGTAACTACTCTCAACTTTGCATGGTAATTATTTTTGTGCGAGATCGTGCGTATTTCCTTGGTTTCCGCACAAAACCAATCCGCGGAAAGTAAAAAATTCCACATTCAGTATTCCCAACCTAACACATATAAGAAATTCCCTCTTCTTATCGCTTAAGTGACATATTGATTTTACTGCTTTAGGCTTTTAACATATTATTTTTAGAGGCGTTCAATATAATAATAATTATAAATTGGAAACTTACCACTGCAATTTCACCTAAATTGCACTGTTAATTATTGTTTTTAAATATTTGCAAAAATTAAGTATACTCTACAACTCCACTAAAGTTACTGCATTCGTGATGGATATAACATTAAGGAAGCCGTGAAAAAATCAACAAGATTCCAGATGCCGATGTTATTACTGCAATATGTTATATAAATAATATTGTTAAAATATTAAAATGAAAAATAAATCATTACATAACCTTACCGTTTGTTTTAAGTTCGCATTTATAGACTGGGGGAAAAAAAAAAGACAGACGTACAGTATATCACGGCCTGCTGGAGTATAGTAAACACAGAAAACATTTTAAAGAAATAATGTTGAAGATAGATATTTTTGTTTTGCAAATTGCCGTCATTGAACAGAAACCAAGATGGAGATTTCATTGCAACTAATTAGAAATTCCTTTTTCAGGTATGTAATAAACGATCTTCGCACAAAATAATGTACGATACACGAGCGGTATGTTTTCTTTCAATTCTCGGAAATTAAAAAAGCTCAACTATGTTTCGCTTTTTCAAACTTTTCCTCGAACATGAAAACTTCAACATACCGCTCTTGTAACGCATATTACTATTAATTGTTTCGTGTTATATGCAGTAGAATGAAAGGATAGGTATTATGTAAGTATTTATTTACAAACTGAGCAAACACCCAGTAATTACACACAGTAATTACAATTAATAATGATAGTTGAAATAGCCTAATTAATAAGTGAATCAAATTTTCCATTACAACCTACATATATAAATGCATAATTATGACATGCACATCGTACTGATACTCCTTCACTACTTTCACTTCACTTTCATCTAATTCACTGCACTACCACTGACACAAACTCACTGTACTGACACTATGACAATTTTCGGCATGTCATTTATGTACATTATAAAGAATAATGCCTTAGTAAGCTACCTTGTGGCACCCCTGAACTTATTTCCAATATACGATATTTCGTGACCTACACTAACTCTCTGGGTTCTACCTTTTAAGAATGCTTGATCTATTTCTAGTATACTTAATCTATCTTTTAATATGTCGTGTGGCATCAGATCAAATGCTTTCGAAAAATCGACCCAACTGCATCGATTCTTCAGCCTCTGTCTATCACTTCAGCTAGATCCTGAACCAGCGACGTAATTTGACTGTCATATGAGAAACCTTCCCTAAAACCATTCTGGCGGTTGTGAAATAAGTCTTTAGCATTTAGAACACGACGAATAAAATCCGATATTTTACATACGACGGATGTAAGTTAATCGGTCTGTAGTTTTCGACGTTTAGGTACTTTATTTCCACCTCCATGTATAGGTATCACTATAGCTGTTTTCCAGTCACATATAATAGCTGCATTATTGTTCTATAGTTTTCTTTTATTTATTTATTTATAATTTCGTAGTCATCGGCGTAACTCAGGTTGTAAGCGCGATTGCCTGCTGATTCGGATGTGCGGTAGGATATGGGTTAGATTCCCGCTTTGGCTGATTATTTATTACCTAGTTTGTGGTTTTTTTCTTAAGTTTTCCTCGACTGTAAGGTAAATGTTAGGAAAACCCATGGCGAATCCTTGGCCTCATCTCTCCAAATATCATCTCGTTGACATAAATTCTGCGAACGCTAAAATAACACAGTTGATACAACGTCGTTAAATAACCGATTAACTGTATGTAATTTCATATGCATATCCCTTCATACAAAGAGATACTTAACTCATTTTATACCTCTTAATAACGAGCGAATATTTTATTGAGAACAGTTGGCAGATGAAATTGTATGTTCGGTTTTTGTGTTGCCTACACCATTAGATTAACCTGTAATCTCTATGTTTGACGACTACACTCGACCCCGACTTCGATGTAACCATCACATATAGCCACAGTTTGACTAGTATGTTGGGATAAAGCCCAAGGTATATTCCCCTCAAAATCAATATAATGAAACAGGCAGTATTTCCGTCAATACGTGTGGTGTTTCCTGATTCAACCATTGCATTCCACGTACCTGGCCTTCGTTTTCTAAAAACTGAAATCTGTACAGCAGTGATTTACAACCCGCGATCAGCACAATAATATAGCACGTGACACACGAATAGTGTCTTATCATGATTATAAAGTACCATCATTTCAAGAATTAAGTACTTCTCTTGTTAGAATTTTGAACATTCGCAATATTAGCGGCGATATTTGGTCTTGTGTTGAACATGGCGTAAGACCAACTATTTAAGACATTATAGGACATATCGTCCAATTCCTTTGAAAGATAGAAAATCTTCCTTTCCCTGGGGGAATCGAACTCTAATCCACTAGATTTTGTAACTAGAAACGCTACCACCAGATTTACTGCAGAGGGTTTTCCGTGAATATCTGAAACTATTTATTTATTTATTTATTCATTTATTCAGTCATTTATTCATTCATTTATTTATTTATTTATTTATTTATTTATTTATTTATTTATTTATTTATTCATTTATTCATTTATTCATTTATTCATTCATTCATTCATTCATTCATTCATTCATTCATTCATTCATTCATTCATTCATTCATTCATTCATTCATTCATTCATACATTTGCTGGACAACAGCCATTAGCCAATAAAAGTCTAGCACAGTGATACAATTAATACATTAAAATGAACAACTATGGTACAAATTAAATAATTGAGATAACAACAAAATGAAGAACATAGATTACAATGATTAATTTACAAGAATTAATACTACAGTATAATATTTTATGGAAAGGAGTTGATTCTTACAAAAGTATTACCAATTTGTGCATAAGGATTATGCAAATAATATTAGCAAAGACATTAGATAAAGATAAAGATAGCCTATTGTGTCCCATGAAGGGCAAAGGCCTCCTTAAATAAGGGAAAGCTCTATTTGTCTAACGTGATGAGCTAGTTCACGTTAGACATTGCCATGTTCTAATACTTCTATACATTGAATGGATCGAAATCGCCTACATGTAAGTTAGCATTTTTAATACATCTGGAGACCGGCGAGGAAGATTTAGGGTGCTATTCATAGACATTTCGCTAGCCCGCGCTAAGAGCGTGCTAAACTAGCCCCGATTATCGACTGATTACTTGTACAGGATTCATATCATATCATATCGCTAACACTGGTTTATGAATACGAAAACGTTAGTTCGCTAATCATCCACCGGAAGCCCGCGCTAAGAATGTCTATGAATACGGCTCTTAGAATTTCTAATATAGAAGAGTTTGTGATGTTCTCATGTCGTTAATGGGAATACGAAGGCTGACACTGTTTAAGAAAGATTGACAATTAATGTCACCTTTAAGGACCTTACATAAGACTAAGTAATCGAGATCATGACGTCTAGCATACAAGCTTCGACATTTAAAGTGCTCGCATTTTTTATTATAGTTATACCCAGCGTTGTTATTATTCGGTTGAGAAACTTTTATCATCCAGTCTGCTGTCGAAAAATCAGAAAGTTAGAATTTATAAAACAGTTATATTACCGGTTGTTCTGTATGGTTGTGAAACTTGGACTCTCACTTTGAGAGAGGAACAGAGATTAAGGGTGTTTGAGAATAAGGTTCTTAGGAAAATATTTGGGGCTAAGAGGGATGAAGTTACAGGAGAATGGAGAAAGTTACACAACACAGAACTGCACGCATTGTATTCTTCACCTGACATAATTAGGAACATTAAATCCAGACGTTTGAGATGGGCAGGGCATGTAGCACGTATGAGCGAATCCAGAAATTCATATAGAGTGTTAGTTGGGAGGCCGGAGGGAAAAAGACCTTTAGGGAGACCCGAGACGTAGATGGGAAGATAATATTAAAATGGATTTGAGGGAGGTGGGATATGATGATAGAGAATGGATTAATTTTGCTCAGGATAGGGACCAATGGCGGGCTTATGTGAGGGCGGCAATGAACCTCCGGGTTCCTTAAAAGCCAGTAAGTAAGTAAGTAAGTATACCCAGAGTTATTAGGCAGAGATCTGTACGAACATAATGAAATAAATTTCCTTTGAATATATAATACTAATAATAATAATAATAATAATAATAATAATAATAATAATAATAATAATAACTGTAATAATAATAACTGTAATAATAATAATAATAATAATAATAACTGTAATAATAATAATTGTAATAATTGTAATAATTGCGGTGGTGCTAATAAGAGTAGTAGTATACTAATGGTGGCAATAGTAAATAACATAATTTTATTTTACCAAAACAGCTTAAAAGAACACCAGGTATGTAAAGTGACATCAAAAAAGTTTTCCTTGCATTTTAAACTATGTCCTGATTGTACCTATGCAGTGTAAAATGTTACCACGGCAACTAAAACTTATGATTAATGCTTGCCTGCATGGTATAATAAAAAAACAAGGTACAATAAAAATGTAAGAAAAAAGTTTTTGATGTCACTGTACAACATAAAAGAGAAAACTCCAACCCGTGTGGAAGAGAGATAGTAAATACAGGGACATCATTTTATTTTTACTAACATTTTTAATATTAACCTGGCTATATATTTGTACCAAAGGTTAAGAAACGGAAACACCGTTTGCTACCCCCTTCCACGACTGGAGTTCGATTATACTGGCGTAATATACAAACAAATCACTTTACTAGGTATAGGAGGGAAGAAAAGTAGTTCATCCAATTACGTAAACTAGGAAATATCACGCTTTTGAGTTTGACAATTTTCATTAGGTTTTGATTTAATCAAAATACAGTACAGTATTATTAATAATAAGTGTTTTTACTCACGAACTGAGTTATCCATGCGAACGTATTCATTATGCAGTGTATATTATACTGTCTACAGCACATTAGCGTACAATATAGAGAATAAAGTTCAATTAGACCCGGGTGGCGCAAGCCGTAGAGGCACGCAATGACTCTACGGCTTGGTCCGAAGGGTTGTGGGTTCGAGTCCCGCCTCGGGCATGGGTGTTGTGTTAGTGTTAGTTAGTAAACAAGAAACAGAAAACTGAAAACCTGAAAAACAGAAATATTTCGGAAAATGGCCTCTGGCCGGATGTAAAAAAAAAAAAAAAAAAAATCATAATATGGATATTTAAACACATTTTTTAAAATGGTAGCCGTTCATTTAGATAAGGCTTCACTTCTTTTATGCATATTATCGCACTATAGACTATTGCATCTAATTCCAATTACCAGTTTAATCCTTCGTACTAGTAACGCATGTTAAAATAATTCTGTACCTATTATATTAAAGAGTACCTTACGCACTGTAAATTCAATCTTCACCTCAGTTCGACCCGCACAGATAACATTACTCAGACATGCTACCTACTGTCCGTCCAAGTGGTTATGTCGCAGGATCGTAGAAGGGGGGGAAATAACGTGACAGTTAATTACTTTTATTTAAGTTATTTTAACCAGTTGCGGGTGAGGGAAATCGGAATTCTACTCGTACGTAGGCAAACGGACGACAGTACCTGTGCGAAAATATGATTCAATATTGGAAGCTCTTTCGTCACTGGAAAACGTGAACATATTTCTGGAACGTACTATACTCACTAACTCAATACTGTTTGTGTTTGCTACGACCTTAAGGCGACTTTGACTGTATACGTTTGGTTCTGTGAGGAGAACAGTTGGAATTTTACTAGTAGAGGGGGTGGGAGTGAAGTACATTCAAAAAATCAGGTACAATAAAAATTGAAGTAAAAATAAAATGATGTCCCTGTATAACATATACATTCAGAACAAAAACCACATCTGTACGTAATTCACATCGATCACGAACTGGAGCATAGATAATTTTAAAGGGGAGAGAAAACAATCATGGCTGCTCCAGGTAGTTTGAATATATTCGTAACACAAGCACGTTGCATAGCAAGGTGGGAAAGATATTCTATTTATGGATACCGTTCTCACCTGAATACGAGGGTAGATCTAACCTTCGAAGCGCCGTGTTTCACATTTCACCAGCAATGGAGAAAGTTCAAACACAATGTCTACAGCATACAGGTGACATCATATGACTTGCTGACATGTTTACCTGTGAACAATATTGTATATTTTATGGAATCCTCCAATCTGTCCTTCTAAGCAACCATATTTTCCATCACTCTGGAAATATGCCAACATAGCTATTACACCAAAACGGGTAGAAACTGTGTTCCCGACAGACAGGCGCCCAGCAAGTCTATTAAATTACATATAAATTACAGAGGCAAGTAGATTTCTTCATGTCATAACCGATAACACGTGCATCTGGAAGGTCGGCAGAACACACCTTGGCATACTGAAATTTTATTACAGTACTAAGCTTAAAAAGTCTGTGTTCATTAGTAATTATGTAGTGTTGTCCGTTGAATTTTTCTACAAATTAACCTGCGACGGTCAGCGCGTCTGGCCGCGAAACCAGGTGGTCCGGGTTCGAATCCCGGTCGGGGCAAGTTACCTGGTTGAGGGTTTTTTCCGGGGTTTTCCCTCAACCCAATACGAGCAAATGCTGAGTAACTTTCGGTGCTGGACCCCGGACTCATTTCACCGGCATTATCACCTTGATTTCATTCAGATGCTAAATAACCTAGATGTTGATACAGCGTCGTAAAATAACCCAAACCTGATTGAGTCCAGATATTTGAATGAAAGTTGAATTTAGCTGATTTTAATGTTCATTATTAGGCCTAAATTAGATAAAAACAATTAGGACTTTTGTGGAAATGTAATTCAGGATTTCATAAGTTTCTTAAAAGTCGTATATGATTTTATCTACATGTTCATCATTTATCTACTAATTTGTCTATCTGTGTGTGTGTCTGTCTGCCTGTCTGTCTGTTTGTTTCTTTTACTCTGGCGGAGTTACTGTTATCAAGCTTTCTCTTCCACACCACCAGAAATATAATGTAATAAAACTATGAAAAGTGTATATCATCATCATCATCATCATCATCATCATCATCATCATCATCATCATCACTAGGGGGCGGATGTTGATGAAAAGTCATCTTCTTATATTTCACATTAGGACGATGCCTATTAATATAGAAATCCTTTCTATGTTAATATCAACGTAAAAATGTAATTTCTTATATTGCATTTTTTTGCATTTTTTGACGTTTTTTCAACTAATAGGTCATTTTTATATTTTTTCGGCATTTTTTGGTCATTTTTAATACTTTGAAGAACTTTTAGATCATTTGGAATGCATTTTACTTTCTTCTTTACCGATAGGTCTGTTAAATCATTTTCTAAGCAAATTCAGTAGTAATTAGCTACTGAATACGTGAATAACAGTGAAATTTGAGTTTTATAGTTTGGAACAGACTCTAAAGACTCCTGGACAGGACGTTGTCCCTCAACATGGTTCAGAAGAGATGTCTACTGTAGTAGACAGTATTTTTAACACAAAGATTGCAAGAATGCACGCTACGCCCACAATTTGTTTTGTCATTCACACTCCCTCATCTGGAAGATCTGGTAACAAAAGTGAAGCGCGGAAGGAGGAGGAGACGAAAAATGAAGGCACTGACACATTGTAAACCCTCATTAAAATCTATAGTTTTCCCTTGAAACCTTCATTTTGTTGCATGTTCTTTTCCTTTATCTTAGCCAAATTCCAGGAAGTTGCCTCCTCTCTCCGAGATTTGCAGGACAGTCATTGAAACAAGGTGACTAATTTTTAAAAAGTTGTGGTGCGAATACGGTGAATAATATTTAAATGTAATTTTCTTTCAATTTTATGTCATTTTTCCATTAGTTTAAGGGCGTTTTAATGATCCTTTTGTAGTAGAATTTTAGGTCATCAACATCCGCCCCCTAATCATCACCATCATGCAAATCAATCTAATATAATAGTGTGTAACAAAATGAAAATAATATAAAAACAACTGCACATACAAGCAGAAATTCAAAAATAATACAAATTGGTCTAACATGTTAAGGAATTATACAGTGCACAAAAACATATATAATAGATAAAAAATAACACTGACACTCAGCTTCAGTATAATTAATCAAAGGAAGATGAGCTCTTCAAGCATCCTGTTACAAAGACAAGAGAAAGGGTTAATCCAACACAAGAAAATTATTACTGAAGTACTAAGGATAAAAGCATTATAAACATAAATGCATCAACTTAAAACAAATTTTCTCTAGTTTAATTTTAAACTGTAAAAGTCTCCGACAATCCCTGACGTCGTTTATTTCAGAAAACAATTTCAGCATACCATAATATTATTAAAGGCATTTTGTTAGTGTATCATATCTTCAAGTCATTCACTCAAGTCGACCTGGTTGGCGAGTTGGTATAGCGCTGGCCTTATATTCCCAAGGTTGCTGGTTCGATAACGGGCCAGTTTGCTTAAATGCGACAGGCTCATGTCAGTAGATTTATTGGCATGTAAAAGAACTCCTGCGGGACAAAATTCCGGCACATCCGGCCACGCTGATATAACCTCTGCAGTTGCGAGCGTCGTTAAATAAAACATAACATCCCTCAGTCACTCAAACTTTATAGGCTATAAAATCTCCAAGAAAACCATAACTGTTTCGGCCTTTTTAGCAGTGTGCTCCATATCTACTACTTGTCTTCCGACAGAGGGCAGTGTCTCCAGCAATTCAATGCACTACTTAACTCGATTTGTCGGGGAAGATGGCATGATTATGTGAAGTGTGGTAATTAAGTGTTATAGCATTGGGTAGGAAGCTGATCGTTGTCCTTAGTAATTGGTACTAGCCTAGATCATACCCAGATTGCTCGGCCTTATAGGCTTTGACGGTAACAAATTTTGTCAAGTTTACTATGCTGCCATCTAGTTGTTACATAAGGAGTCACGTCATAACTCCTATTTGAATTGTATTAGCGGCTGTACTGCCATCTCGTGTTCGTTTACGGCGGACGGGTGGCGATCCTGGCGGTTGTTCTCTTTAAAGTGCTACCGATTTTAACATAGGAATGAGCTATCTGTTTTATATGATCTAGGGTACTAGTCAGGTATTTGCATGAAGAAACATGGCAAACCACGGAAAACTGAACTTAGGATAGTGACCGTTGGGATCGTGCTCGGTAGTAAGTGGTGGTGGTTGTGGTAGTAAATTGTATTGTTATTAGGTTTCTAGGCTTTATAGGCCAACGAGGACTTTGAATAAAAGTCCGTATTCGAACTATAGTACCGAACACGGTGGGGCTTCCGTACCATTTGGTAAAGAAGACGGCGAGCAGTCACTTAAGACAATATGGGAAACACGCTTACAACAGATAACATCGACGAAATTCAGCCATGTTAATGTTAAATTTGTATCTAGTCGTTTATATCCCTGTCAAGTCTTAAAGCACTACTTTCATTCCTAGAATGAAGTCACTGAATTTACCTTTAATGCCGAGCAAGAAAAACAAGTTTGCAACTGACACAAAAAATGTGATTCTCAAAAAAATGTACTTTGTAGAAAGCCAAATTCGCAGATTGCATGGTACTCACGCCCACAAACTAGAATACCAAGCGGTTGACAGGGAAATTTCAAATGTATAGCTTAAAAAATCATTATATTATGAGTAGGGAACGGAATTTGGAGCAATGGAAGCTAGTATTGGCATCTACACAGCCATTTGTTTACAACCCTTTATACCAAGTCCTCCCCTCCATGACATACTCGCAGATCTCTGCACGTCAACAACAGGTGAACGGGACAGTTGTCGCATAAGAACTTCAACATGCAGGTTTGCAGTTCAGAGTAGTGAAGTGCAGGTACAATACCGAAAGTGAAACCAACTAACAACACAAAATTGAAAGACTATATTTGTAGAAGCTCCAGATCGAGTATCAAAATACAGGAAACAATTCCCTAAATTGTTGCTTCCCCCATGTCCAGTTCTTAAGAGATGAGGGTCATGGTTAGAAGCTTGCAATATTACGCACATCACCTCCAATCTGTGAAGAAAGTGGTGTAGTCTTTCGATCCGATGACGCGGCTGCGATTCAAATACGCCAGGAACTGCTAAATGATAGAACAATCGAGAAAGAAGTCATGGATATCAAGTTAAATTTTTTATATTTACCGGATGCCATTATTCGATTAGAAAAGTCAGGAGTAGAACTAGTTGAGCAAATAAATATTATGAGGACTATTGTAAATAAACTGAGTGCAATAGAAGGAGAAGTAGGAAAACGTGTTGGTGACAAAATGAACAGGGTTGATTAAAAATGATGGTTACAGTATTCTTAATCGGATTTTTCGATGTACTAACAAAGACGTGTCCCAATGACGTCATTGAGCATGTGAATTTAATTGACGTATCTTGTTTCAAGTACTCTCCAATTGTCTCTGCAGATGTAGAGCGGAGTTTTTCCATGTTAAAAAATTTCCTTCCTTGCAACAAAGCAAAGCTGTATTTTGAAAATTTGAAAATGATATTTACAATTTATTATAACAAGGCACAGCAGGAATAATTGTTTCATCAACAAACATAGCATTAATTGAAAATGCCATTTCTTTTGGTTCTAATTTTTTTCAACATTTAATTATAGGCCTACTGTATTAGGCTTTATTGTAAATATTGTAGTATATTGCATATATTGTAAATACTGTAATATACGTTGTATACATATTATCATATTTCATGATATTGTAAATAAAGGTCTTAAGTTAACACGCTCCTGACAGAAAAACGTACATATTCAGAGGCTAGTTCCACACAGAAGACAACTGTCTATCAGCTATCAATATTTCCACTGACACGTGAGGACGCAGAGATTGATATTTAATTATGTATATTTATAATGTTGTTTATTGGTGTCTTGTGCGTTACCAAAAAAATATATGTATTTCAAAATGAAATGCAGATTATGTATGTAGGCCACCACATGTCATTAAAATTTAACATTTCTTTGTTCTGAAATACGTTTACAGAACATTGCGTGTAAGTTTGTATGAAGTGAATTGTACTCGTCCATGTAGCTCGCTTGACAGTCACTGAGCTACGAATATCTATACTACGTTTCACCATTCGTTATAATTCTCCAAATCCCTTTCCCTGATTATGAGTTATGGTCAACCCAGAGAATGGAACCATCCTTCTAAAAGGTTTGGGAAATACGTCTAGAAGAAAAATATAAAATAATTTACGGAATGATGGCATTATTATCGATGTGCGCACAAGGAAAACAAATAAGCAGCAGTTGCAAGTTAGCGGCATCTCTGCACGAATGTACCATTGGCGTCTTGATCCAAGTATTGATGCACGCTTTGTTTCGGACTTGTAATGATGCGCCCAAGACCATCCGGGATGGCATATCATTCCCTTCATCCTGTCTGATCAGATCAAGTCGCCAACTTCTTGCACATTTGTCTGCGTGACATCTCCACCGACTGACCAATTCGGTGTTCTATATTTGTTTCCCTTCAGAGAACTTTTGCACCCAATATTGTAGATAGCTTGACGTAACACATCATACAAGAACATAATTTCTTTATGAATATCCTTTGTAGGCCTTTTGCTCAGAAAAATCGTATAACGGGATCCTGCTCGACAAGGATACAATCGTGCAGAGATGCCGCCATTTTTCCAACTGCTGTTTGTTTGTTTCGCTTGTGAGCATATCGGCCATCTTGACATCTGAAAAATACTGTCATCTACTAGCTTCAGACGCTTCATATACAGGGACATCATTTTATTTTTACTAACATTTCTAATATTAACCTGGCTATACCCATGGATTAACGGTTGATAATCGAAAACATCGTTTGCTACCCCTTTCCATAACTGAAGTTCGATGATACTGGCGTAAAGTACAACAAATCACTTTACTAGGTATAGGAAGGAAGAAAAGTAGTTCATCCATTTACATAAACTAGGACATGTCGCGATTTTGAGTTTGATAATTTTCATTAGGTTTTTGATTAACCAAAATACAGTACTGTTTTAGGAATAAGTGCTTTACTCACAAACTGAGCTATGCATTCGGACGTATTCATTATGCGGTGTACATTATACTGTCTACAGCACATTAGCGTACAATATAGAGAATGAAGTTAAATTGAAAAATATTCATAATATGGATATTTAAACACAATTTTGAAAATGGAGGCCGTTCATTTCGACACAGGCATATTTGCAAATTATCGCACTATGGACTACTGTACCTAATTCCAATTACCAGTTTCGTCCTTCGTACTAGTAACTCATGTTGAAATA
This sequence comes from Periplaneta americana, assembly GCF_040183065.1. NCBI lineage: Eukaryota > Metazoa > Arthropoda > Insecta > Blattodea > Blattidae > Periplaneta > Periplaneta americana. The sequence continues at coordinate 140,924,289 of NC_091132.1, forward strand.
ATTCTGTACCTACTCTATAAAAGAGTACCTTACGTACTGTAAATTCAATCTTCACTTCTGCCCGATCCGAAAAGATAAAATTACTCAGACTGCTATCTATTGTCCATCCAAGTGGTTTTGTCGCAGGGTCGTAGAAAGGGGAGAAATAAAGTGACAGTTAATTACGTAACGAGGCCCTTTTATTTAAGTTATTTTAAACACTTTTATAATAATTCCAATTCCTAACAGAAATTAATGTTTTCAGAAAAGAGCTAAGACTGCCCAGCCACTAGCCTTTACATAGGGGCGAGCAGAAGCGGGTGGGGGAAACCGGGAGGCGACGTAGGCAAATGACGACAGTACCTGTGCGAAAATATGATTCAATATTGAAAGCTCTTTCGTCACTGAGAGACGCGAACATATTTCTGGAACGTACTATACTTACTAACTCAGTACTGTTTACTGACTTTAGCCTTGGTTCTGTGTGGAGGACGGTTGGGAGTTTACTAGTAGAGGGGGTGGGAGTGAAGTACATTCAGAAACTCAGGTACAATAAAATTTGAAATAAAAATAAAATGATGTCACTGTATAAATGTACTAGATCGCTACTTCAATTTATAACTTACTGACTTGCCTCTGTAACAAGGCTATAGAACACAGAGGCTCTCGGGTAAATAAGAAATTACAGGATAACGTAATTTTAAAAGCATTTAAGTAATACAGAATATGTGGGATGCTAACTCCCAAACTTTTTATCACTATTGGAATAATTCAGGCACACACATCAGGCAGCCGAACTCTTTCACATGAACTGCGTCTTCTTTGTCTTTTTTTTTTCTTCTTCTTCCTTGCACGTGTTGGCGAACGGAAATCCATTATACATAGCTGCAGTTGCTCGCGTTATGTTTTAAGAGCCAGAAAGTTATTTAAAATGCCGTATACATAATAAACATCTTCCAAAACTCAGTTTTATGTGAACAGCTTATTTATAAGGACAAGTTTCGCGAGCGTTAATTGACTAGTACTGAATTCTTGTACAATATTTTCCACGAAGTTGGTAGGGAGGTCTGAGCTGGTGCGTAACCCGTCAGGAATGTAGACGGGGTCACTGTCGGAAGTCTCATGTTGCACCATGCACATCGAGTGAGGGGGATCGGTTTTGTAAGAGTTGCCGATGCTAATCAATATTTCGAAAATTAAAGGCAGACCCTCCAGCCCGTGTTCGGCTGCTGCTCCTGATGTTGATTACTATTTTTTTTCTTTTCATTCACTGATGCAGAAATTATTCACCGTTGGTGAGGCAACTTTTTGGATGGTAGTGAAGAATTTATATGTATATATAGTCAGAGTCAGCTTACTTAATACCCAAAGGGTGAAACCTAACCATTCCACTCCCCATTACTATATAAACTAGTGGATTATGGTGATTTTCTAGTTTGCAAGTTGAATTTTTTTTTTTTTTTTGCCAACTTCGTTTCGAATTTCGGTACTGAGAAATACTACAACTGGTAGTGATTTTATAACTTATGTTGGCAGCAGTGACAGAAGTTGTCGGTAGTTTAAATTCTGAAAATTCAAATTGTTCTAGATTTCTGAACCCATTACTGGAAACTAGCGAAATTTGTGCATACTAATAATTAATTAATATCAGTATTAATATTAATACATAATAGTTATTGTATGTGTTGCTTTGTGTTGTGGTTACAATTTCAAGATTAGAGTCAGGTGGGTTAAATATAAATAAATATAACATATTTTGTGTGATAGGCCTACATGCTCTTGAGTAATCGATAGAAATACCATTTCACATTTTAATTAATTTCTTTCGTGTTTAGACTTTTATTACAATAATGGAGTAAACATTCTAAAGCATACATATATTTCAAAGTGGCATTCGTTTTCGGAATTCATACTAATTATTTCACATGATCAAACAAAATACATTTTTAGGTTAGGTCTCGTGAATCGTAAACTGTTTAATCAAAGCAATGAATTTCATGTTGTCAGACAAAATACATTTTAATATTATATCATACACTAATCTACTAACTACTAACATAATGTGCGAGAGATCCAGAAGAAAAATATACTCTTTCACAAATTATTGAACCTTTTAGAAAACACCTCCCCAACAAAAAGATGAGATGTGGTAAATAAGCAAGACATCGTTATTGTTAATACTATATTATTATTATTATTATTATTATTATTATTATTATTATTATTATTATTATTATTATTATTATTATTATTATTATTATTATTATAGTACATGGCATTGTGTGATTTTAGCCTCTTTTGGTGATACCTAGTATTAGCTGGCAACACTGAAGATACGGCCAGATTAGTCTTTTAGGAATTACTCTTACGTGATCCTCAGCAAAGACGAGAAAACAGTCTTATGCAGGAATATATGTCTATTGGAAAATAAACGTTTTAACGACCGAGGAATAGATACCTTGGTAACTATAGCCGCAACAAACTTCAGAGTCTAATCTTTGAAGGAGAGATTTCCGACTTTGCTTACCAAATATGCAATGCAGCTGGTTTTGTCGACAGCGTAGAACAGTGATATTCAATTCTTTTGCTAGCTTAAAATTCATTTTTTTATCTTTGTGTCCACAAATTGCACTGCAAGTGTATAAGAAACAACAAAAGACTATGATTGATATTGCATTCAAAATAAATGTATTATTATTATTGTTGTTATTATTATTATTATTATTATTATTGTTATTATTATTGTTATTATTATTATTATTATTATTATTATTATTATTATTATTATTATTATTATTAATGCAGTAGTTACTGATACAATTATTATACAGGGACATCACTTTATTTTTACTAACATTTCTAATATTAACCTGGCTGTACCTTTGGATTAACGGTTGAGAACCGGAAACACTGTTTGCTACCCTCGTCCACCACTACAGTTCGATGGTACTGGCGTAAAATACAAACAAATCACTTCACTTTACTAAGTAGCCTATAGGAGGGAAGAAAAGTAGTTCATCCATTTACGTAAACTGGGAAATATCGCGATTTTGAGTTTGATAATTTCATTAGATTTTTGTTTAATCAAAATACAGTACAGTATTAGGAATAAGTGCTTTTACTCACGAACTGAGCTGTCCATGTGGACGTATTCATTATGCAGTGTATATTATACTGTCTACAGCACATTAGCGTACAATATAGAAAAATGAAGTTAAATTGAAAAATAACCATAATGTGATATTTATACACATTTTTGAAAATGGTGGCCGTTCATTTCGATAAGGGCTTCAGTTCTTTTGTGCATATTATCGCACTATAGACTATTATACCTAGTTCCAATTACAGCTTCGTCCTTCATACTAGTAACTCATGTCGAAATAATTCTGTACCTACAATATAAAAAAGTACCTTACGTACTGTAAATTCAATCTTCAATTCTGCCCGATCCGAAAAGATAAAATTACTCAGACATGCTATCTACTGTTCGTCCAAGTGGTTTTGTCGCAGAGTCGTAGAAAGGGGGGGGGGAATCACGTGACAGTTAATTAGGTACTTAACAAGACCCTTTTATTTAAGTTATTTTAAACAGTTGTTTAATATTACGTAGACGTCCAATTCCTAACAGAAATTAATGTTTTCAGAAAAGAGCCAAGACAGCCCAACCAGTAGTCTTTACAGAAGGGCGAGCAGAAGCGGGTGGGGGAAACCGGGATGTGACGCAAGGTCCGTGGACGGTCGGTCGCTCTCGCGATAGCGAAAGACCGTCCACGGACCTTGGATGTGACGTAGGCAAACGGACGACAGGACCTGTGCGAAAATATGATTCAATATTGAAAGCTCTTTCGTCACTGGAAAACGCGAACATATTTCTGGAACATACTACACTCACTAACTCAGTACTGTTTACTATATGCGGCCTTGTTCTGTATGGATGACAGTTGGAACTTCATTAGTAGAAGGGGTGAGAATGAAGTACATTCAAAGACTCAGGTACAATACAAATTGAAGATGTCCCTGTATTTACCTTGTCATTAAAAGGGTTGATCGAGTGACATAGAGTCAAACGTGCGTAAGCTACAGTTTGAAAATCGCGGATTCTTTGTTTTACCTTTGAAATTTCAATCAAGCATTATTCATAAAATTGCTAACTTGTTAAACTGTTTCTAAATTTTGTGGTATTAGGTTTTATATAAGTTATATATCTACATAACTTTATTTTTAAAAAGTCAATAAAATATGTGTACGAAAAACTAAAGTTTTATTCGCATTTCAGAATTATGTTTTGAAACTGATTTATTGAAAATCATATGATTAGGATTTTCCCATAAAATACTAATATGTAACAAAATTTGAAAGATAAATACGGAGGTATAGGGCAGACTCTCAAAATAGGACATGTCCTTCTAAATACGGACGTCTGGTACCCTGACTGTGATTCCTTTGTTTACTGCGCCTTTCATCTTGTCAGAAACCAATTTAGGTATGTGTACAAAAACCAAGAGGCTGGTGTAAATTATACTTCACAAGCTCACATGCCATCTTTTAATTCAGTCTAATGTAAGAAGAACTCTCTCAGTATTAGTTCTCAAAGTCGCATCGGAATATGTTTAACAGGACTTAGCGACGTCAGAGAACACGTGCCAGCAGCTGAGTTTGGAGCATCTCGTTGAAATGTAATATTAAACACACTGCCGTGAGTGGGAAGTGCGCCCGCTAAATCCTCTTCACTATTGGCAACCGTGATTACTTCCGTGAAAACAAGGATGTGGTCTAATTTCACAGAATAACATTGGCTATATTATTAATTTTCAAAGAAGGAGCGCAGTTGGCTAAAAGCTATCTGCTTTCTGGTTTAAATCACTAGTTGAAGTGGAGTTTGTGGACTTCTCAGGGTAATGCTTTTTCTAACTTCGTTCCACAAATTTTTTATTCGCGGTCATTCATAAAAGTAATTCAATAAGTAAATGATCTGTCATTAATTACATTAGGCATTTTTGTTGGCAATACCCTTTCCACTACAACCTAACACTTTCATCACTCCGATCATATTGTAACTTTTTATTCTTACTTACCACCATACACCTGTCAACAATGTGACTTTTATTTCTTAATAATTCACCCTACAGCAATGGGTACTCCACTCAACATAGCAACACAATAGTAGTTATTACACTCCACACGACAATGATAATACACGTGTATTGAGAAAACAACAATGTACTCCTAATTTAAATCAATGTTCACAAAGCACTAAGTGCAGAACATAACTGTCAGTTCCCAATTCGCTTGCCTTGGCTAGTTCTTCTAGCTCACTGTTCAAGTTCACTGCACGTCGAACTCAGATCCTCCGGATGCGTCGCCTTCGCCTGGCCACTGCCACAGTTACGGACTCACTCAAGTTCACTGCACGTCGAACTCAGATCCTTCGGATACGTGCCTTCGCCTGGCCACTGCCACAGTTACGGACTCAAGTTCACTGGACGTCGAACTCAGATCCTCCGGATACGTCGCCTTCGACTGGCCACTGCCACAGTTACGGACTCACTCAAGTTCACTGCACGATATATTAGATTTACGAAAACATTGTTTCAGTACCTGTAAAGGTACTAAACAAACATATCTGAAAATTTCACTTTTCTGTAAAAAAAAAAAAAAAGGTTGAGAAAATATTCCTTTTGAATAAAAAAGCAAACTTGTGAAAATGAGCATTAAAATTAAAACGTACATTCTTATAATGCACTTATACTTCTCAGACAAATCTAAAAATTAACATGGATATAGTTTTAATAAGTTCTCTTCCCTTTATCCGTTGAATCAGTGCTGGCCATCCCTGAATATAGCTCGACCAAGCGGCATATACTAGTACCTTTTTCGTCTGTCTCTTTCCTTTCCGCTGTAAAGCGATCAGGCTCTCCTGGGCTCTAAAGAGCGCGCTTGCTCCTATGGGCATCAGTTGACATCACTGCTCTAGAGCAAAGTTAAAAAGTAGAGGTGATAGTGCATCTCCTTGCTTTAGCCCATAGTGAATTGGAAACGCATGTAACAGAAACTGACCTATACGGACTCTGCTGTACGTTTGACTGAGACACATTTTAATCAATCGAACTAGTTTCTTGGGAATTCCAAATTCAATAAGAATATCATATAAAACTTCTCTCTTAACCGAGTCATATGCCTTTTTGAAATCTATGAATAACTGAATTAATACCCATTATTTTGTATATTATTTTAAACGTTTTTCTATACAAATATTTTCATTTTAACGTAGTACACCCCTACGTAATGGATCAGTCCAACCACCCCTTCAATATAGACTCCTCTATACCTGCTACTTCCGAATAAGAGTGGCCTTGTGGTGGACTACATGGAACTACATCAGGTAAAATAATTAATTAAAGTCTACTACTTAGAAAAATTATGTAAAATTAAATAAACTTGAATGCTGGTACTAGAATTTAATTTAGTTACTAGTCTAAATATTAATATTCCTACGAAACCAATTATGTAAGATCAATTTGAGGGCATTTTAAGGGCATTTTTGAAAGATTTTTAGTTCATAAATGCATTGTTTTTAGGACATTTTTTCATAATTTATACGTCATCAAAATCCTAGTCCTAATTATTATTATTATTATTATTATTATTATTATTATTATTATTATTATTATTATTATTATTATAAACTAGCACTAGAATTCACCGAACATCGGGAATCGTTGGACCATCATTTTACAACACAGGACAAACAAGAGAACGGGCAGGACAATTCGCTAAATGAGGGGAACAAGTTCCATCGAACTCGATCACGGGTGTTCTTAATATGCACCCAGCTGGAGACGTCACCTTCTTAGAAACCTTGCTGTTTGTACATGAAGTTTGAGTTCTTGGCAGAATGCTAAGATCCACTCGAAATTACTGTTATGCATCTCTGTTAACTGACAGGATACTTACCTTGAACCGAACAGCGACCCAGACAAAATCATATTACTCCGAGTTCTAACAGAACATTAATTTTAATTTTCATCAGTGGCCATGTTCCAGGTCTGCCAGGCAGCTGGTCGGACGGAGGAATAAACATTCATAATTATGATGTCACATTTATATCTTGCAGAATGAATATTTTCGTAACAGCACCACGGTCATCCATGATTAAAATTAACAGATCCATTATAGACGACGAAAACATTTCACATACAGATCAAGCCATATTGCAACACAGCACATCGAATGAATACAAACACGTTCGTCGTTGTTAAATCGGCTTAAGACACAGAACAGTCGTTTGTGTTAACAAATCAAAATGATAGCAAAGAAAAATTATCTTCTGTTCTTCAAAATAGATAGAAAAAATAGTATAGGCCTAATTCACATAGTCTGAATAAATAAAACGTAAGATACGAATTGAATTAATATCTTCACGGAGTGAATGGCATTTTCGAAAGATCTGAGTACGAATTACTGATTCAGAAAATAATTGTACAAGTCATTAAGGGGCTAGGTACAGCTTAAAGCAGTAAAATTTTAGGAAATATTCAACATTTTTTTCCTCCATTACTATATCTTGTACAATAATGAAGATTGGTATGTGTAAAACATTGTCCTTCTACTATATGAAAAAAATATTTTTACGATTAATTTTTTTTTTCAAAATTAAAAATGGTGGCAGTTTACTGTGCAGTGATGAAGCGTTTCCCTCATAACTCATAAACTTCTTAATTTTTTTCATGTTCTCTCTCTTTTCTTTTTATTGCTGAAACTCATGTTTACAATATCATGCTCTTTCAGCTATATTCCTTAACAAATAATATATTTTTTTTATTTTGTGTTAAAGAAAATACTGGTAATAGACCATTTTTTGTGAATTTATTTTTTATCAATCTATCAAAGGTAGAGAAGTGATCTTGCATCATATTGTAGATATGACATGCACAAATACACACCAAAAAAATTTCATCACAGAATGTTGGATAGTTTTTGAGTTGTGGGAAACGCTTCATCACTGCACAGCGAACTGAATTTTGAAGAAAAAAAGTAAATAATTTTTTTAATCATAAAAATATATATTTTTTTTGTCATATAGCAGAAGGACAGCGTTTTACACATACTAATTTTCATTATTGTAAAAGATTCAATAATGGAGGAAAAACATGTTGAATATTTTCAAGATTTTACTACTGTGAGCTGTACCTAACTACTTAAAAGGTTGAATTTTTTCACATTGTGACAGGTAGCCTATCTAGCTAGCCGATCGTTTGGAAACCTGGAATCAGTAGTTTTAAACCCAGTAGTTGTGGTCCTAAAGGGTTAAGTTTATAAAGTTATTTCTTATTATTATTATTATTATTATTATTATTATTATTATTATTATTATTATTATTATTATTGATCGCAACGGGACAAAAATGAGGACAATTTTTCACAATACAACACACTCAAAGAAATCGGACATATCACTTTAGGCTTTTCAGGATGCTTTTAGTAATCTCTAATTTCGAGCGCTGTAAATTGCTTACAGTTATCATAGCTGTCTCAATTTGCTAATTTCTACATTCGTCTCCCACTCTGTCCTCCTTTCGTCGATTCTTCTTTCCTTTTTCTTCATTCCCTTCTCTTCGCTCCATCTTCTCTCTCTCTCTTCCCTCCCTTCCTTCATCTCCTGTCTCTCCTCTCTTCACCTCCTGTCTCTCCCCTTCTTCATTTTCTGTCTCTCCTCCCACCCCTCATCACTTCTCTCTCCTCCCTTCACCTTTTCTCTTCCTCCTTGCTCCCTTCATCTCCTGTCTCTCCTCCCTTCCTCCATCTCTGGTCACTCCTGCCTTCCTACCTTAATCTTCAATCTCTTCCTTCCTCTCTTTCTCCATTCATCTTCCGTGACCCCTTCTTCCCTCCTTCCCGTCATCATCTGTCTATCAGGCCCCGTCTCTCTTACTCTCCTCCGCGTCTCTCAAAATATCGTCACGCTTTTAATATGCACTAAACATCCTTGTAGCGGGACTCCATGCCCATGTGGGACATGACTTTTTTTATAGCCGTCATAGCAATTCTCGGTTGGGGTGTTGATTTCATACCGCACAGAGTAGTCCTCTAAAATCTCCGATATCGTTTTACACCTAAAAGTAATCGAACCGAAATATTATGATGACTATTAGCCTCCACTTTTACTACGTCACATTACTTTTGACCAATAAAACTGTACGAAAGGACGTCTTTCTACCAATTATGGCTGCTTATCGCACAATTTTATCGCGTCCCTAGCATTTGTTTAATTTTATCACTACCCTAGCATTTGTTTCTTTGTTTGCCAACAGTTCAAACTACACTGGTCTGGACGTCAATAATAATAATAAAAAAAAAAAAACATAAAATTACAAACCACGCCAGTCGATGCACAGCAGATTCAAATATGACTCGCATTGGCATTCAAGAACAAGAATTAATAAAGATCACTGGTCATAGCTATGCATCTTCCCTGAATCCCTATTTACAAATAAATGAAGAGCACCATTCGGAAATCCTGAATAAGTTGAGTAATACACCATATATTATCAACGAGTTCACTTCTTTTACGCACACGTCCAATATAACATCAATTGAACCACCAACCACTAAAACATTCAAATTTGAAAATTGTACCGTCAATAATTGTTCCTTTTAAAATTATTCATGTTTATTTTTTGTCATAATCGTTAATTAAAACTTTCTTGTTTATTTCATCATCTCTAATTAAAACTTTTCTAACACTTGTTTATATTATTTAGGTTATGTTATAGCTTCTGCTATATGACATTATTGATAGTCACTTATCAGAGATTGTTTAATACTAAGATTTATTGAAAATCATCTGTCAAGTGACGTTGATTATTGGGATCCGGATAACTGAAGTGGAATGAAACTGTTTTAATAAAAATGAAATTGAATCAACAAAGCCTTCTTGACCAATAACCGGACACAGAGTTCAATGAAGATTCCATAGTTGGCACAACTGATAACAAGAAAACAGCTAATCATAACACACTACTGCCATCTGGCATGCATCTAGCGTAATATTTATAATGTTGAGATGATACAATAATACATTTGAAGACAGTTGTATTTTCGTAAGTCAATATTTTATTGTATTGGAGTACTTCGTTACTTCTAATCTTTATATACTTTCTTCTAATCGTGTAGTAGTCAATTAAATCCCACTCGAGTTTTGATTTTCTCTAGATAAATCAAAACCTCTAGTGAGATTACTGTTGATTATAACTTTGCATTTCATCTAGAGAACAGGCACATTCAGAGAATGAAAATGAACGACCTTGATAGAAAGTAACGAATGTGTGTATAAAATAAATATGTCCAGACACAAAAGTAGTGCAGTCGTTAAACTTTCTTTCAGGTCGTACATCTCAGTGCGCTAAGGCATACGAGTTCGTTTTAAACAGTGTGAATGTAATCCTCCCACGTTTAATTGAAACAGTAATAGCCGGAATTACAAAAAGGAGAAAGAATAAAAACAGCCGAAAGTTAACGATATTCATGGATATCTTACGCTTTCTAAGTTTAGTGTATCTTGCTTAATGGGATTCTAATTCACGGAAAGATGTATAGCACTTGGAGTTCTCATCAGACTAGTGCAGAAAAGTAGAAGAATAACTTCATGGCCCGCATTAGACTCAACATGTTTTAGAGTGATCTTATTTACACAAAGAACACAAAGATCTGTGGCACACTTTTTGCTTTGGTTTCGGTTTAAAATACAAATTTTACACGTTAAATTCAACTGTAACGTTTGTTATGAAAGCTTAAACCTTTGCCATTCTCATTCGTCGCGTCGTCTACAGTATTTGATTGCACCAAATAATAATAATAATAATAATAATAATAATAATAATAATAATAATAATAATAATAATAATAATGAAGAAGAAGAAGAAGAAGAAGAAAATAATAAAGACGATAAAAATAAATTAGGCGAATAATACAGTCCGAATTTATTCTCCGAAGCTACAGATGTAGTCAACGGAATAAAAAATAAAATAATAGAAGAGATACTAAAGCTGAGCCCTGCTAACTAACACTCTAAAGCAGCGGTCATCAGCACAGAGCACCCTCGGGTTAAGGTACCATTTGGGTGCACGCGACAGAGACAAGCGGCCGAGGCAGGCGACACAGACGACAGACCGAGACTAGTCGCCTTCTGTCTACTCCCTATAGAATTATATGAAGAGCATTTGAGAGCGCGAGACAGAGACAAGCGACCGAGACCAAGCGCACAAGACCGCTTTCGGACCAGTAGTGTCTCGTGACAGTCTTATGCAGCACGTGTTTTGTGGAGTAAAGTACCTGTCCAAAATGTCAGAAATTAAATTCACTGGCGAAGAAGACGAACAATTGGTAGAATTAGTAGCAGAAAACCCACTATTGTTTGATCCAGAGGTCGAGTCGTACAAGGATGGGAATATGCGTGATAACATCTGGAGGGATATCGCTGAGAAATTAAACACTTTTGTAGTCATATTTCACAGAATATTATACACGTATTTTCTGAACAAACTCTTCTAGAATATTGAGAGAGTTGTGTCGCTTTCGCCTGTCGCTTGTCTCGGTCGCAATATCAATTTAGCGAGAGATGTCTCTGTCGCCTGTCTCTATCGCGTGCACCCAAATGGTACCTTTAGTAGGCCTATCTCTCACCCGCGGATAAGAGACTGCAGTGTGGTGCATCCTAGCTGCTGGCGAGTATGCTCCCTCCTCTATGCCTGCTGAACGACGGGGCATATGATGTTGCATCGAATACCCTTTACTCATTTCAGCGAGTGCTGACGACCATTGCTCTCAAGCTTACAGTGAAGAGATCTTAAAGCTATTGAAATAGTCTCACAAAGGATTTTCTGTCGCTAAGGTGTTTGTAAATCAATTCACGTAACTTACGGAGCAGACTAATGTCTTCCTTCGACCAAGATGTCAGGTGGAACGACATCGAAAGGTTTCCTAAAGTTGTACGATGATTAGGAGCCTATAATAATTATTGTTGTCATTAGTCTCATTGTTATTATTGTTGGTGTTATTATTATTATTATTATTATTATTATTATTATTATTATTATTATTATTATTATTATTATTGATGCAGATGATTTTCATGCATGAGGATCAAAATGATCACAGGACAACGCATGTGTGACACTAAAACAATCATACTCCTCAATTAGGCTTACTGGTTTTATCTTGAATGTAATACATTCACTTCAGAATTGTCTCAAAACTTTCCACAGGAAGTAGTGCAAAAAGCAGTTCTCCACGGAACTAAGTGCATAAATCTATATTTGGTATTGTTTTTTGGATAATGTGGAAGTATATGTATGTGTAAATAAGTACATAAACTCGAGAAGCCATGTATCCAAAAGCTTTAGTACAAACCCTAGTCTAGTACAAACCCTAGTCTAGTACAAACCCTAGTAATGCCGCACTTCGATTATTGTGACGTTTTGTTAAGTGATCTAAGTTCTGAACTGTCAGTCAAGTTACAGCGAGCTCAGAATATGTGCATCAGATACGTGTGCAACATCCGACGATATGATCACATATCACCGTCCTTCGCAAGTCTCTCGTGGCTCCGACTTAAAGAACGCAGAACTTTACACTCTTTGTCTTTACTCTTTCGAATTCTGCACACCTCAACACCAAATTACCTTTCGTCTCGTTTCTCTTATCTATACTCTAACCACGACGTAAATACCAGATCACTTATCTGTGGCACGCTAAATATACCTCTTCATAGAACATCTTGTTATTCCTCATCTTTTACAATATCCACCTCGCGTCAATGGAATTCCTTGTCACAAAGTATTAGGGGCTGCAAGACAACAAACACCTTTAAGAACAGCTTAAAAGATAACCTTATTAGCATTTCACTCCAATCATACTGATTTAAAATATTACTGACTACACTGTTGCTTTTTTTTTTCTTTAGACATCATCCTGATTGTGCTGCATTTTCAAAATTGTCTCATAATAATCTCTTTCTATTATCTAATATAATTTGAAATATATTAACATTCTATGTATTTTAGTTTAATTCTGCTACCCAGTTTATTTCAGTGTTTAATTAATAGTTCATAGTATTTTGTTGTTTAATTCGTAAATAACTCTTGTATACATGTAACTCTCATCTAAATCAAATTGTTGAATTCTTTGTAAGTTCATGCATATGTATATACACTTTTTGCTGGTTGTGTGGAAGAGAAGGCCTTACGGCCTTAACTCTGCCAGCTAAAATAAATCATTATTATTATTATTATTATTATTATTATTATTATTATTAAGAGCAAGATATGCTCTAGTGTACATACAGTACATGAAAGTTACAGTATGTTCTCTTCGACTGGACATTATTAGGAAAAGTTTTCTTAGGTAAATAAATACAGTGAAATTTCCCTTAACGGACACTTTCCAATAGCGGACTCCTCTCAATAGCGGACATTTTAAAATTCCCCTGCAAAATAACATTGGCCCTTATGATAAAATTCTTCCAAATAGTGGACATACTCAATAACGGAGCGGACACTCAAATGTATCTCCCAACAACAATCAAACCTTCCAAATAACGGACAGCGTGAAAGAAAAAAAAAAAAAGAAAAAGACGGTTGCAAATTAACGGAATTCTAACGGAATTCTTTGCAACAATCATTATCGTGCATTTGAACGTTCTTGCACTTTATTGAAGGTAAACAGCACAGTTGTTAGTTGTGATACTGTACGTGAGCAGTCCGTACTTTCTTAGTTTGTCAAGTTGAGTTTTCGGAAGTACAGTCAAATTAAAAATGTCACAAAAAGTAAACGTTTGTGACTAAAAGAGAAAGTGGATATTGTAAAGTATAGTGAGAAGGAGAAATTAAGTGTTCATGAACTGGCCACAAAGTTTAATGTGGGGGAAAAACCCAGGTTAGTGATGTTTATTTCATTTACAAAACATTTACTGGTACGATTTCTCTCTGGATGAATACTGTAAACAATCTCACTGTCTACTGTACTGTACTGTAAAATATAGTGTTGAATATGTACGAGAAATTTTAATGTACTGTATACAAACTAACGATTTTCTAAATAGCGGACACTTCTCAATAACGGATATTTAATTTTTCCCTGGCGGTGTCCGCTATTGAGAAGTTTCACTGTATTTTATTTGCACTGTAATAAAAACGCGTAATTGTGTTTTAAGTATCGGACAAGGTCATCTGAGCATATATTTTAAATTTTATTTCACATGAAAACATATTTTGAATTTTTATATAAATATATATTTTCGAATATTCACATACAAACATAAAAATTAAGTTTTCATCAAATAATTTCCGACAAAAGCCCCATTTCAGATTAATCATCACCCGAATGTTCAGTGCATTTGCTTAGACGTGACAGTTGGTAACACGAGACTCTACGGACAGCACCGGCTCTTGGCTGGCGCATGCGCACTAAAGTTTGCTTTATTACCGGGCATTTAAATCTTGCAATTTGTTGGTGGAAGAGAGTGAAGAAAGATGTTTCAGAAGTGCAATGCTGTGGGAAGTAGGTGTTTGGTATTAGGTTTGCATATAGCGAAATAAATTTAGTGATATTTAAAGTTAAATCTATTTTGCAATGGCAAATAAAATAATTCTTGGTGCTAACAGTATCTAAGTGTTTGTTTACTGTAATCGAACTTACGTAATATATACTGTAAATGTTAAAATAGGAATAATGGTCATTAAAGGCATATTAGAATAGCTTATTTTCTAAAATAACAAAATACAGCACGTACCTTGGAATGACGCCGTAGTTTTCAAAGCCGGATTTAAAATGTTCATGTAAAAGAACTAATCATTCGCAACACGATTTCTTAGTCTTTAGTTTTGTGGTGATATGGTACGGTGCGTGATAAAATACAATAGCCCTATTAAGCCTATACAACACGTGCCTCCATACAGAAGCTCACTTCTTTCCACACGCATATCTATATCATTTTTTAAATTGTAATTATGTTCAATGCATCGGATAAAAAAATTCACTAGTCTAGAGCCTATTACCTATAGGCCCTAATACATAATATGTAATATAAACTCATAAAGTTAACTGCACAAACACCAAAAACAAATCACGATGTACTGCGAAACGAAACATAAAATATGTAGGCCTAATGCCAATAATTTATACTATATTATATAAACAAAAACTGCGTGGAACCATAACAATACGTGAAATAAAACAAATCTCAATTACGCATAATTTTCACCACAAACGCAAGCATAGTAAGCAAACGTAGTAAAACAAAAAACAGGTAATAAAACTTTTTACTATTTAAATTACTATACCGTACCCAAAGTTTTCACCACAAACGCAAGCATACATAATAAAACAAACAAACATAAAAATACTAAAACTTTCTATTGTAACAGAAACACAGCAAAACAAGCACAAAAATACCACTTAGTCAGAATCCGCCCGAAAACACATTTGACTCTTCCCTCCCACCCATCAACAAAGCAGAGCGCATGCGCCCAGAGTGGAGCCGATGCTGTCTGTAGAGTCTCGTGTTGGTAACTGTTTCTCGGAATTGCCTATCTGCGGACCTGCCAAACTGCAGTCTGCTCTCTCACCATAAGCGAAAAGAGCTGTCACCAGTAAAAAAAAATTGTACTGTAACTAACACACAAAACATTGATGTGACATTTAGGAGTGCCTTGTAAGTTATCATAACGCTGATTCAGGAAGAAATTATAATTTCATAAACATCAGCTGCCCCTGTTTTCGTTTCCAATCATAAACATGTCTTTAGGGAGTGCATGTTGTTTCTCTATGGCCAGGGCGCTCTTTTTCCCAGTACAAGGCTGTGTTACGCGATAATAGTCAGTCATTTGTGAGGTCAAGTTGAGGATGAATTTCATTTGTGCTGTAATTCTTTAGCAGTTGGCGAGACAGCATAACTTATACTGGTGAATACTGTATATTGTTTATTTTCACGTAAAGTAATTGATACATAATTAAATATTTTTCCTTTTTTTCACTTTTTTTTTCGATTTTAGCACATAAAAACAAATATTTTCCCTATTTTTAGCATCTAAAAATCCGAGCCCTAATAATTATAATGATACAGTAATGAAGTCCGCTAGTGACGTTTTAATATGTATGAATCTAAAGACATATGCGAATAAACCGACTGCGGAATGTGCAATTCACCCTCACATCCGTTACCATTTGTGTTCTCCAAGGTTTACGGGATATATATAGCAGCACCAGATTCGGATGCGTTATTGGTACAGTTTCTGGAAATGCTCACTTCTTACGCAAGAATCTTGGCTAACATTGTAACTTTCGATTCTGTCATCTTTAAAATGTGGCTCATTAGTCATTACTCTTCTGTATATACGTATTTCAACTAGAATATGACTATAATTAAGACTTTATAGTACTTACAAGAGAGCGGAATTTAAAGCCCTAAAAAGTGGCATTTTAGGCGTCTAAAATAGGCTCTTAAACTCCTTTATTTAGGCTCTATAAAATAAAAAATAGGTTTCTTTGTTAAAGAATGTCACTAATATAAGATTCAACATTTTAATGCAAAATTCTAGGATTAAAAGAAACTTCCACATATTTCACAAGGGTACATATGCATACACAAAATGAAGACATTCTGTTTTTGAGTTAGTGTTTTTCATTCACCAATCATATTTCCATAGTTTGCTTCACAGTAGTTGATCACCACCTATTGTGGCTATTGTGTCGCTCACAAATGGTGAGAAAAAGGAAAGGGTTGTTATCTGTCTTGAAATGTAAGAGAATGCTTATTCGGGTACAACCCAGCAAGTTTGTGTTAAATTGCTGACAGACAGAGGAAGAAATAATAATAATAATAATAATGATAATGATAATAATAATAAATAAATAATTAATAATAACAATTTGTCCCTCATGAGTTCTTTTACATTCCAGTAAATCTACTGACATGAGCCTGTCGAATTTAAGCACACTTAAATACCATTGACCTGGGCCGGGATCGAATCCGCAACCTCGAACACAGAAAGTGTTGTACCGACTACGCTACCCAGGCTGACTGAAAGTTGAAATTTTAGGATTGAAAGATTGTAAGAATGAGAAGGGGTGGCCCGAAGGTACTTCTCTATTGTGTTGTTCACTGCTAGGAAGGAGTTGTTATCCGTCTTGGAATGTAAACGGTACAGGATGTTAAGAAAAACATTAAATAGTTACGAAAAAGATGCAAAAATAAAAAAAAAAAAACTTGAAAAAGGCACTAACGTCGAAATAGGCATTTTTAGGCACTATAAAACTCATTTATTTATGCCTATATTTCCATGAAAAATGTAAATATTGAATCTCAAGCCTGTTTGTATCAAGAGAAAAAAAATGTTTTTGCCTAAATTTTGCTCTCTATAGTAATTACCAGGGAACGGATTTATATGGACTAAAAATATATGAAATATGTAAATATATATGTAGTTATTTTTACCAAAATATGGAATTAAATATGGATTTTTACCAAAATATGGAATTAAATATGGACTTAAAATTATAAAAAAATGACTATGTACGTTAAATATTGGTACATTTTAATCAAACTAAACAAAAAATATAATGGACGTACCTTATCTTCCAATGTAGTTTCAACAAAACACAATTTTTATTGTCTGTTACCATAACAATAGGTTACAAACATTTCTTTCAAGTGCTGAAAAGTGAATCTTCTTCTATTGTCTCTGAGGATAGATTTATACTGACTAAAAGAGCGTTCGACGTCACAAGAAGTAACTGGTACATAATTCAATTTCACAATGTCTGCTGGGGATAAGTCCAAGTTAATCTTCACTGTTGATTCACCACTCATCACAGCAACAACCTTTTGTAGTTCTTCATATCCAGGGTTTTTTGAAAGTACAGTGTCCACCTTAGCTCTTACTGCATCTGCAACTTTACCTCTACCACGATTCAGTTGTTCCACAGTACTATTTATAATTTCAAAACTTTGAGATAGTGAAAGGTGCCTATTTTGGAGACTTTTGAGCGTTTTTATGATGCATGAAAATGTATGCTGAATGTGAGCTAAGTCATTCTTCACACTTATGTCACAGGTAACTGTTTTCGCAGTATCAATTGAGACTGCATCTTCAGAGTCCAATGCAAGGAGAACATTGTTAATAGAGTCTATATGTTCGGCATAATATTCAACTGCTTCTAGCCATGTACCCCATCTAGTTAAAATTGGCTTTGGTGGCAATGGAATTTCAGGGTACATTTCTTTCAACACGTTAACTCTACTGGGAGCTTTGAGAAATACTTTTTTCACTGATGAAATCAACAAATCTACTTTAGGGAAATTGTCTCTGACCACTTCTGCCACACGATGAAATGCATGCGCCACACAAGTAAAATGAGTCAATTTAGGATATACAACAGATAATGCTTGTCCAGCTTTGACCAGCTTTAGCATCGCTAATAAAGAATAACACATTATCGTACATAATACCCTTTGGCCACAGGATACCCATAGCTTCGTTGAACAGTTTAACTATAGTTTTGTTATTGCACTTTTCTAGAACATCACAATGTAAAAGAATTCGTTCAGAATATTGTTCACTTAACAAACCGATAACTACATTACCAACAAGTCTACCTTCTTTGTCGGGAGTCTCATCAATGGAAACCCAAATTGAACTATCTTTAATTTCATCTCTTATCTTCTGTATTGTCTCATCGTAGATGGATGGAGCATACGTCTTCCTAAGTGTTGACTCATCCGGGATTGTATGTTGAGTATATTTTTCAAGGAATTCCCTGAAGACCTTATTCTTTAGTTTGTAGAGAGGAATATCAGCAGAGATGAGAGAACGGCACAGGTCGATGTTAAACTCAGATCTTACATTCGATGTTGTTGGTTGTGTTAAAAACAATTGTCTCTGCTTGGAATTTAGTTGTTTGTTGGCCTGATGTTTACTAGTTGTAATGTGTTGTTGCACCAGGAACTTTTGTGTAGATGATACTGCACACTGACACAAATTACAAAATAATATTTTATTGTCAGTTTATAAACCATCTTCTTTAAATTCTGAAATGTAACTTGTTAGTTTTGATTTTAAATTGACTGAATGACGTACTTTTGGCATATTTACCGTCTTTATAGTATGATTTACAAAACTGAACCTATGTGTACTCTGACTGGCATTTAACTGTTGAGCTGCACAACTGAAGTCTGTTAAAAATTTTAAATTAAATTAATACAGTTTTGTAACTTACTTTCCCATTGTTGATAGGACTGCTAATTTTCAAATAACTCTGATGTTAAAGGGATTACTGAACATGTGTTTAAATCTCTATTGTTGAAATGTATTTTTAAAAGTTAATGGAATTTTGTTTTGTTTTATTGTTAAACCTAATATAATATGGACTGTTTTATATGAAATATGGAAAATATATGGAAATTAACGAAAATATGTACTAAACTCTAAAATATGGAAAAATATGGAAAATAAAAGTAGGATTTTTCAACCCTACACATTGTGAAACATAAAGATAATGCAAAATATAAATTATATTAGCTTTATAAGTAAATATGTATTTACATATAAATCCTTTCCCTGGTAATTACTATTAAGATGTTTTGACATGTTCCATATTCTAGCTGTGAAGCGATGTACGAATACCATGGAATTTAATAAATACTATACTATACTATACTATACTATACTATACTAATACCTTTCCAGCTTAGAGCTATGAGGAATGTCAGAACTTAATGGTGGTGGTAATATTAGTACTGTACGTACGAGGTTTCTCTAGTTGTTTGGAGTAGACAAGCACTAGTTTCCAACAGAATAGATGGACTTTCAGCCTTCAGGTCGAACTATATTGCCCTGAATATGGAACCGGTATGCAGTTCGAAACGCTGGAGACTGGAATGTCCCAAGTCTGCTTCTGTTGTCTAGTGGACTCGGTACAACATAAATCTACTGGGAAGCCATTAAAAGCCGCTTTTCTTTTGTTCTAGCCATTTCCATGCATTTCTTCTTCCTGGCTGCGTTCTTCTGGCTGAACACCATGTGTTTCAACATCTGGTGGACTTTCAGGTAAGGTGCCAAACTGAAAAACAAGTAACGTAAGATGTATCGGTTATAAAACGAATACTTAAACCGATGTGACAAGCATATTAATGAGCTAGGCCTGCGTGTATGATAAAAGAACAGTTAGACGAGTACAATGCAATGACGAACGTGTTTTGAGTCAGTCGTCTCACACGTGAGGACCACGGTTCGCGGAACATGCAGGGAGATTTCGCTATTAGAATCTAGACTACAGAATCGTGTGAGGGTTTAATAACTTCCAATTTATTTATTAAATCTGACAGGATTAAGACCATAGGTAGAATGGGAACGATATATCGGTTTTTACGAAATACCAATATTTTCGTCAACACCTGTGGAGTAACGGTCAGCGCGAAACCAGGTGCCCCGGGTTCGAATCCCGGTCGGGGCAAGTTACCTGGTTGAGGTTTTTTCTGGGGTTTTCCCTCAACGCAATACGAGCAAATGCTGGGTAACTTTCGGTGCTGGACCCCGGACTCATTTCACCGGCATTATCACCTTCATTTCATTCAGACGCTAAATAACCTAGATGTTGATACAGCGTCGTAAAATAACCCGATATTTTCGTTTCGATATAGCGATATATTATCTGTTATCGCGCTTTCAATTTCTTACAATTCTTCGAAACCGACATCAAGCACTTCTTTCTATCCCTCATCATAGAACGTCTTTATACTCATCTTCCTATACTGTAGAAATACCTCGCCTCTGGAATTCGTTACCTAATGACGTCAGGGACTGCCGGACCTTATCACAATTCAAAATTAAATTGGA
This sequence comes from Periplaneta americana, assembly GCF_040183065.1. Classification (NCBI taxonomy): domain Eukaryota; kingdom Metazoa; phylum Arthropoda; class Insecta; order Blattodea; family Blattidae; genus Periplaneta; species Periplaneta americana. The sequence continues at coordinate 140,945,159 of NC_091132.1, forward strand.
AAATTTTGTCTTAGTTAATGTTTTTTAGGTATTGCTAGAAGTATTGATTTGTTTTTTTTCCTTTTTCTTTTTTTAATCTAGATTAAAATTGCAAGTTTCTTGTTTATTTTAGTTAATTAGTTAGGATACAATTAATTATGATACTTAATCACTCATTTAAAGTTTCTGTGACTGCAACCTGTGTATATTTTTGTATGCTTTACTTTGTTTGTAGTGTTTTTTTCTCTCTCTCTCTCTTTATTTCTTGTGTAGATTTACTTTGTAAATGTATTTTTTTCTGTTTATTTCTATTATTGTATTTGTATTCCTGGTGTTGTGGAAGAGAAGGCCTGATGGCCTTAACTACACCAGAATAAATAAATATATCGGTATCGAAATTTTGATTCAATATATCGTATAATATATCGGTTGTCTCGTAAATTTATCGGTCTTTCCTTTGTGGAATTATTATCATTATCAACAACAATAAAGTCCACACTAGACAACTCCGATAATTCCCGAGAGATTGCGTTAATGAAGGTGGACAGTTACATAATTGTGCAATCTCACTAATATCACAGTCTACTATATACAGTCACGAAGCTTGAGTTTTGAGGATGCTAGAAACAATAGACTGTGACGGTACTATTTTGCATTGCCTGTAATGAGGCGTTATTAGCGATCCTAGTGGTGAGCAACTATCTAATGTTTGCATATTTACTACGTATTGAGCTTCGCGACTGTATATACTAGACTGTGCTAATATCTTGTTCTAATTGGCTGGACTGGAATTCGAATTCAAACTCTTTATAATGCAGAACAAAATTAAAAATGCAGCGTGTGCGAACGTGAGAAAGACCGAAAGTTTAGCTACTACTGTTTTAATATTGTTATTATTGTTCTCCAAGGTAGGAGCAACTCCCACCCTAAAAGGGAACTGTCTGACCTCAAAACGGGTATCAAAACTTTTATTTCTATATTCTGAAATGGAAAGAGAAACAAGGATTTAATACCGATGTGACATTTGTTTATGGCTATGATTTCTATGCACAACCTAGTGCTGACATTGTTTCCTTATTATATCTTTTTAGTACACAAAAAATTCTATCCCCATAATCATCACCATTGTTGTTTGGAATGTTGGAATGTAACAATAACTTGCAATGGGAACTTACTATAGAAGAATTGTATCAAATCAACTGTGAAGTTTGTTGGAACTTGTAACATTCTAAGTACGGTTTACTTACATTTAAAAATAATTACAAGTTCTGTCTACTTACATTTAAAAATGATTATGTTGTTAGGTAGAAAGGAGCATTATATCTGTGTCCTGGATTGAATCCTATATAAAATTAGAATAATTGAATCGTGTTCCAATATCAAATGCTTAGTCGACCTGGTTGGCGAGTTGGTATAGCGCTGGCCTTCTATGCCCAAGGTTGCGGGTTCGATCCCGGGCCAGGTCGATGGCATTTAAGTGTGCTTAAATGCGACAGGCTTATGTCAGTAGATTTATTGGCATGTAAAAGAACTCCTGCGGGACAAAATTCCGGCACATCCGGCGACGCTGATATAACCTCTGCAGTTGCGAGCGTCGTTAAATAAAACATAACATTTTTTCAAATGCTTAACCATGTAGAGTTCACTTAACTCTTTCTCACTATATCATTTAAGCTCACCCTACCTCCATCATAATTTTGATTTAGGTTAGGACCTACATCATATGGTATTGAAAATGTATTGTTTATTGTTACAATTTTACACTTATGCTTTTGACCGTTATGATGTTAATTTCTATGGTAAAAAGGATTATTAAAATTTAAATAATTTTATTCTAATACAGTAAATGTACACCTGAAAATGCAGTCTGCTTACGAATTGGAATATATCGATAATCGTTCCATATATAGATATATTTTCTGCAATATATATCGATTATCGAAATTAGGTTTGCAATATCAATATATCGGTATTTAATTTATTTCCTCCATCACTAGCCATAGGGCCTTCCCTTCCATCCTACAGATAGCACATACAAATACAACAAATACAAACAGCGATAAAAATAATACAACGATACTTTTTTGTACTCCATCATTATAAACACTTTAACATTAGTGGAAATCGTGCATACTAGGCTATGGCACATTATTATTCTGGTACTGTGAAATATTAACATGTAAACCAAAACGGTATGACTTCTGTTATGACGGCATAACTAGTGCCATAAAGTTAATACAGTGCTCTCATTTTACAAGGAAACTTCGTATCATTCCACCGCCGGCCGACTTCCTACTGTCCTGACTGCAGCATGGGAAGCCAGTTCTACAAAACTTCCCAGCAGTTAGTTGCTTCTGATAATTGTACCGGAACATGCGTGTGACTGTTGTTTGTGTATTAAGTAATGGATTGGAAAATGAAGTATACTGTTGAACAGCGAATTTATTTGGTGGAATGTTACATGAAAAGAGATAACTATAGAAGATGCGTTACGAGATTTTCTCGTAAATATCCTGACTCCATTGCTACAAAATCTTCTTCAAAGTTGATGAAAAAATGGCGTACAACAGTTTCAGTTCGTGATATAGGCCTACAGAGGAAGCGGAAAATACACGTTTTAACTGATGATAAACTTGGGGATATTCGGGCGCGGTTATAAGTAAGTCCCAGAAAATCACTTAATCGTCTAGGGAAGCGGAATTACAGAAAGTGGCAAATAATTTGTTAAAACGATGTGAGATATGTTATGTAGAAATGACAGACTATACAAAGAGGGGGTGGAGTTTGCGCATATATTAGGAATGATCTGTACCCTAAAATTATTCTAAAATCACAAGGCGATGCATTACGACCCGAATATTTGTTCGTAGAAATACAAGCAAGTCTTCATAAATGTCTCTTAGCAGTTATTTATAAGCCTCCCAAAGCTGGACATCTATCCGATTTAGAAAGCCCGTTAGCTGATCTTTTACCGCAATATGAACACGTCTTGGTTATGGGGGATTTCAATTTAAATCTTCTGGCAGTCAGATCAAATGGGACTAATCAACTCCGTAATTTGTTCGAAACTTTCAATCTAACAATTCTTTCACTCAATCCTACCCACCACACACCTACTTCCGATACTTTAATTGACCTAATCATTACGAATAATTCTGATAGAATTCTAACTTCAGGACAGTTACCAGTTCCGGGAATATCTGGTCATGATCTTATTTTTGCCGAGTACTCTCTTCAGTGCCCAAAAAATGCAGCTAAGGTAATTACTTACAGAGATCTAAAAGGCATTGACAACGACCAACTAACTTCTGACGCCTTACAAATGCCATGGCATACTATTTTTAATTTAATCACAATTGACGAAAAAGTTGCCACCTTTAATGACATGATAACACAATTATTCGACAAACATGCACCTTTAAAGAAGAGACGAGTCACCCACCGACCCGCCCCATGGCTGAATGACAGTATTCGTAATCTTATGACGTCACGTGACGCTGCTTTCCGGAAGTACAGAAACAACAAATCTGCCGAAAACTTTAACAACTACAAAAAACTTAGAAACAAAACCACACAAAGCATTAGGAATGCTAAACGCCGTCACGCTCTGAGTCTCGTCGACCCGTCCGTTCCCCCGCGGTGTCTTTGGAATAACTTACGTGATATGGGAGTAGGAAAGAAAGCATCAGAAGCTGAAGTTATAAACATACCACTTGATAAACTCAATGAATACTTTACCTCACCTCCCACTATACGACCTGAAAAGCAGTCAAAACTAAATACAATTAATACTTACTCTCCTAGCTAATCCTCCTCCTTCTCGCGAAAAAATTTTCTTCTCGCACATTACTGATTCTGAAGTAAGAAGGGCTCTTAAAAGCATTAAATCTAAAGCACAAGGCTCTGACAACATAAGCATAGTCTTTCTCAATAAGTTAGTTGATATCGTTCTTCCTGTAATAACCCATATTTTTAATTCTTCAGTTATCACGTCTGTTTATCCGCAACTCTGGAAGACAGCTTTGGTACGCCCACTTCCTAAAGTAAATTCACCAACTTCTGCAAAAGACTATAGGCCAATCTCCATTCTTCCCGTTTTATCCAAAGCCCGGAACGCATAATTCATAAGCAGTTGTCAGACTACCTAATAGAATTTAATCTTTTAGACCCTTTACAATCAGGATTCAGAAATGGCCATAGCACTTCTACTGCTTTGTTGAATGTTACTGAGGACATACGCGCAGCCATGGATAAACGACAGGCTACTGTACTAGTTTTATTGGACTATAGCAAAGCCTTTGATTCTGTTGACTTCGATCTACTATTGACTAAACTACAAACGCTACACTTTTCTGATAGTGCTATCACCTGGATGTACTCCTACCTTACTGGCCGCCAGCAGCGTGTCATATCTAATAATCGTTTCTCATCCTGGCGTACTGTAGATACAGGAGTTCCTCAGGGATCAGTATTAGGCCCCTTGCTCTTCTCTATTTATATAAATAGAATTTCTAAATCATTTAAGCACTGCAGATATCAAATATATGCAGACGACGTTCAATTGTATATTTCAGCGCGTCCTGATGCACTAAATGATAGTATTAATAGTCTTAATGAAGATCTTGATTCCATCTCTTCCTGGTCTCAACAATTTGGGCTTAACCTAAACGCATGTAAATCACAGGCTATTCTGTTCGCGAACCGTAGATTAATTCCTGAAGTCAACGACCTGAATATTCCACCTGTGAAACTGGATAAAACAATCATCCCGTTTAGCTTTACCGTAAAAAATCTCGGAGTGCATTTCGAATCTAATCTTAGTTGGGATACGCATATTAAGTATACATGTAAGAAGGCATTCTCTATTCTCCATTCACTAAAAAGATTGTATCATTATCCATCTAAATTAAAACAGACGCTGGTACAGACACTCATTCTACCTCACTTCGATTATTGCGATGTTTTGTTCAGTGGTCTCAGGATTGATTCTGCCCAGAAACTACAGCGTGTTCATAACGCGTGCGTCCGCTTCATTTGTAATGTTCGATACTATGATCATATCTCACCTTCTTTCGAGAAGTTATCATGGCTTAGGTTACATGAGAGGAGAAATCTGCACTCACTTTCTCTCCTATATCGAATTATGCACACTTCATCCCCCTATTATTTATTCGCTCGTTTTCATACTCTCTCTCGCTATCATAATATTAATACTCGATCACAACGCGATAACACGCTAGAAATTCCACTTCACACATCATCTCTGTATTCCTCATCTTTCACTGTTGCTACCTCTCGTCACTGGAACTCTCTGCCGCCTGAAGTCAAGGGCTGCCGAACATTGAAATCTTTCAAATCCAAGTTAGAAAATTATCTTATGACGAGTTGCCAAACTAACTTACTATTATGACAAGTGTTGTATTGCATGTTTCCACGTATTCACTTTTTTTTATGTTCTAGTGATATTTAACTTATTTTATATTTTTGTTTTCATATTTTCCGATAATGGTATATCTCTAATGTGATAAGTTGAGCTATATATAAACATAATTTTCCTTACTGTGTATACTTAAAAATATTGTATTCATTGTATGCTTTGTACTGCACTATTGTATTACTAATATTAGTATTATTATTACTATTAGGCCTGTTATTATTATTTTATTTATTATTATTATCATTATTATTATCATTACTATTCTTATTTATTATTATTATTATTATTATCAATAATTGTCTTATTTTTTATACTTTGTAGGCCTCATTTATTTTTGACCTGCTGTTCACATTTTATTATGCTTTTTTCTTTCTTTCTGTATGTTATATATTATGTCTGATTTCTTCTTACTTGTTTACATTTTATTATTATCTTATTCAGTTTTGTGTGTACTTTGTAAATTTGTAGTGTTTCTATAACGCAGTTTTTATTCCTGGTTGAGTGTTAGAGAAGGCCTTATGGCCTTAACTCTGCCAGGTTAAATAAATCATTATTATTATTACTGCGGAAAGAGGTCATTTTCAACGGTATCTGAAATAAATGGTGAGTAATAAACCTGTATACACGTATTTTTAATAATAATTTTAATTCGTGGGCTTATTTTATTCTGTAATTGCTAAATGTCTTGATTTTCCGGTAGTAATGGAAGCACGACACGCAGAAAAGTGTACGCCGGTGTTCCGCTGTAATCTAGTTTCCTCGTAAAATGAGAGCACTGTACTATGAAACGATTTTCCGTGCTATAATATTTATCACATTAGCAACCCCTTTCTTCAGAGACCATGGTAACAAACTACCAATCATTACAAATTACATGTTACTTTATATTGATTGCTATATAATGCTGTCGTACAAAAAAAAAATATATGATACACGTTTATAATGTTATACCACAGTCTAGTATATACAGTCACGAAGCTTGGAATGACTTTTTGCATTTCTCGCGATAGTTGCTAGCCGCTTGGAGCGCTGTGAGTACTAAGAACAATAGACTGTGCCACTGCCATCGTGATCCAATACAGGCCGTTGGGCACACCATGTGACTCGCTTAACCAGATCACGAAGGGCGGCGTTTCAACCATATAAATTAGTTGGAATGCATAAAGAGTAACATATATTTCTCTAAAATGTAGTGTAATTCCATTAATAAAATTTAAAACAATGATTATGAGACACTTCAGACATAATTCATTTGCGAGTTAAGGTGTAATATTATTTTTGGTGTAAAAATTACGTTGTTCGTATGTGTAATATACCTACCTGCCTTTATTTCGATTAAATACTGCGAAATTCTTGTACATTAATTTATGCACGATTCAATAATTTTCAATTTCACCGCACGGATATTTAGATATGTTGAAATTATAGGTTATGTTTACTATACCAGTTGCCCCTTTATGTCTAATTTTAGTGGTCTCCAATGCTCTGCCATTCATATGGAAATTATAGGTTATGTTTACTATATTTAACTTATGTTCCTAAATTCGCAATTATACATTATAATTAAGCATAATGTCATGTATGATACCCCGCACATTCAAATTGTCTGTATTTTAATACTACAATTGAGTACCGAATTATTTATTATTGTATTTACTACCTAAGAGACGAAGTAACACAATCGTACATACACTAATTTCATAGGAGTGGTATGGTAAATTTTCTGTCTACAATTGAAGAACGGAGATGTGCTAAATTAAAATCACAATATATATATATTTTTTATTAAATCTCAAAATAGTTTCCATTCTAAACTTAAAATGCTGATGCGAACAGATTATGTTAACATGTAAAATTCTCTTCACATTAAAATAACACAATTTTTGTAATTATTTCTGTAACATATTATGCAACAAGAAGTAAACGGAACTTATGGACACATTACACTAAATAAAACTTAGCAATGATACGCAATAAAGTTATAATATAAATAATATTTCACTGAGATCCATACACTGAAATAGAAAACCCAACATACATTACGGCCTGGTCTAGATCGAAAAGGCATTGACTGTGCCATATTTCGCATTGTTGTGAAAAGTTGTTAAACTGTGAAATGTTCGTTATCAGTTGTAATAAATGTTAATGGCTAAAATACAAAAATTTGAATAATAATATGGGACAAGGAGACGTTTGTAATACTATAAAGTGTAAGAAAAAATGGTCAGCGTTATCCTTTTTCCGAAAGATCCAGGAAGGTTAGTTTATAAAATATAATGTATACTTTATGAAAATAATATATAAACCTTATGTACCTATTTCATATTTCAATAGTGGAAGGAAGGTGTTAATTTTTTTCAAAAGAACACGATATCGAAGGTACAATACATTTCATCGTCTGCTAGGGAAAAGGCCTGTGATGAGGCGATAGTAGCGATCCTAGTGTTTAGCAACTATCTATGGATGCATATTTATTAAGTATTGAGCTTCGTGACTGTATATACTAGACTGTGGTTATACTGTCATTGCACTCGTCAAAATGGGGAAACTCGCTTCGTTCGTTCCGTAAACATTGACTCGTGCCATAAAGTGTATAATATTATGAACATGGTTCATAATAATATATACAGTATAAATACTAATACAACATTTTTCCATTATTAGCAAAGCTCGGAACTTGGGGACTTGTGTGTCGTGCGCATGAGTAAGGTCACAGGTACAACGTATGCAAAGCTCACCCTGCAAGAGCTCAGGGACAGTCGTGTGTACTAAGAAAGTGATCACATCGAATGACAAGAAGACGAACGAAGAAACTGTGTCATGTCGAAGCAAATGACATTCAGAGAATTACAGGTAAACGGTCTGTTAGAGGAACGAGAAAATACGTGTTATTCGAATGGGTATTATAGAAGTTTGAAAATATATTTCTTAAATTTTAGGTACAGAATTTCGTGGAGGAATTCTGAGGAGATACATTATTTTCTTCGAATGGAGAGTTTATATTTTGTAAGTTGTGCCACACATAAACTAGAGACTGGAAACGGGCATTCATTGAAAGACATTGCAGTCTCTTAAATCGGTGGAAAATTTGTCCATAGCCATGGATCAAGTCGTAGTGGAACCTTCCCTAGTAGTGACAGAGAAATTGAAAACTATTTTCGAGAAAAATTTAGGATACTTATCTTTCTCAGATACGAGATCAGCTAGCAACTGCTGAAAATTTAACAGGAAACAGTGACAATGAAAACATTCGGTATTTTAAGTTTGCTCCCGTCACTTCATGTGACGTGGAAATAAGTTTCTTTCGTTTCAAATCATGTTTAACTAACAGACGAAGAAGTTATGGGTTCGAAAATCTTCGAATGCATGTAGGCATACACTGTAATAAAATGTACAGAGCAGAACTGTAAATTTGATATATTTTGCATATATATATATATATATATATATATATATATATATATATATATATATATATGCTATAAAATTACGTGTTTCAACCTACCATAATATTATCAATATGTTGTTCCGGCCAGGAACCACCTTTATAGCAGACCTAACAGTACCTCTGTGCTGGAAGCGGGAATTTGTTGACATTGAAGTCCGGTCGCTTAGCCACGTTCAAAGACACAACTCCCCAAGTTCCCAGCTTTGATTATTAGTATCTAAACTGATCTTTGTTTCGTCGTCCTTGCCAACCTAGGAGAAACACGAGTTTGAAATGTTGTATAAGAGTCAATTCAAAATGTATGTAACTAATCTAGCCTATGTTTTTCTAAACCTACTCGTATGTTTTACTAATAATGTAATGTTTTCTTACTTTGATATGCGAGTTAAATATACGACAGGAGTCACCAATTGCCAAGAATGTTAGGCTAATCTGTCTCACTGACATAGCTTTTCTACAGTTCGTGTCTTTCTTAACAATTTCAGGACCAGTTTACACTCAGTAAGAATTGAAAATCCTCTAGAGACATTCTCAGAAAGTTGCGAAAGCCTGTGTTATATATTAAAGAGTTGAGGCAATGGTATTTCCAGACAATTCTGCGCGCCGTTTCAGAACGTGTCTTGGCCACACTTTTCGTCTACGCATTTCACTGACACCACTAGGGTAGCTAAAAATTGGAAAGCTCAGAGCACAAGGGAATCAAGTCACAAAATAAACTTTTCAGAAAATTAGACTTAGAGGGCCATATAGACATTCTTAGCGCGGGCTTCCGGTGGATGATCAACAAACTAAAGTTTTTCGTATTCATAAACCAGTGCTCGTAACGCGGGCTAGCGAAATGTCTATGCATAGTCTTTTATGTATAGTTTTTTTAGTAGGTTTTTTACGACGCTTTATCAACATCTTAGGTTATTAATTAGCGTCTGAATGAGATGAAGGTGATAATGCCGGTGAAATGAGTCCGTGGTCCAGCACCGAAAATTACCCAGCATTTGCTCATATTGGGTTGAGGGAAAACCCCGGAAAAACCTCAACCAGGTAACTTGCCCCGACCAGGAATCAAACCCGAGCCACCTGGTTTCGCGGTCAGACGCGCTAACAGGTGTGGACTTTTTGTAGTTAATTACCCATTAAAGGTGAGTGTGATTTTAAACATCTCCACCATTACAAAGATTGTGAGGACATGATTCTTTTACGCTCTGAAATTAGCCTCATATAAAGTGTGTATAGACGAAATATCTCCCAATTGACCAAAAGTGAACTTGATTCCCTTGTGCTCTGGACGCCCCAATTATACATGCAGCAACAGTAAGTATTTTTTCTTCCATATTGTAACTTCCTTAATATGTTTTGGACAGTGTTTTAACGAAGTTTTATTAACAAAGTTAATTAACATAAACAACATTGTTAATTGATAAAGTTAAATAACTTACCTACTTATGGCTTTTAAGGAACCCGGAGGTTCATCGCCGCCCTCACATAAGCCCGCCATCGGTCCCTATCCTGAGCAAGATTAATCCAGTCCCTACCATCATATCCCACCTCTCTCAAAACCATTTTAATATTATCCTCCCATCCACGTCTCGGCCTCCCCAAAGGTCTTATTGCCTCCGGCCTCCCAACTAAGTTAACATTATCAACATTATTAATTAACGTTACCGACAATGTTCTCTGTTACCATGCTTGTAATGCATTACTTAGATATGCTCTGGAATTGATAGCATTTCCCTTCTTAATTGAGAAATAATTCATAAATGCAATGTAAATTGTCTACATGTGGAAATTATATTTTTTCCATATTATACTGTATATGCCCTGTCATTTAAAAGTAACAGTACTGTATGTTAATACAGTATAATAAAATTTTCTATTTTATGAAACCTAACTATAGGCCTATAGTAATCATATATTTGTCCTTTGACCTAGAAAAAAATAATATAAAGATTTTAGATTCCCTAAAACCTAACAATATACTGATTATCATGCATAAAATTATACGTTCTATGTGTATTACGGGTATGTATGCTTATCGTTTGTGTGTATGTGTGTCTGTGTGTGCGTATGTGAGCTTATATAAATATATATACACAGAGTGGACAAAATAAAACTGGCCCGAGCAATCTTTTCTGGTGTTCGACTCTTTTCGGATAGTTACGGTTTTTATTCGCTACAAAGCCCGTTTCACGCCATTTTGCCACTAAGTTTTGCATTGCAGCCTTTGCTGGAGGTTTTTACAAAACACGTCCAGTCAAACTCTTGCGCTAACAGTTCCGCACACCTTTTCCATGAATTGTACTTCCCATAACACTCGACAATGAACACGCGTTTTTTTTTATCGTGAGCACCATTTTGTGTTGCATTCAACTGGCCACTAAACACGTCGGCTCCTCTCACTCACTCAAACGTAATGACACAGCGAAGCTTGGGACAGAGCATGTGGGAGATACGCATGTGCGGATATGTGACAGGAACCCATTGTTGCATCGAAATCACGTTTCCTGCATTGTCACGGTCATTTCCGCGTCAGTATATTTTCTGCGGGCCAGTTTTATTTTTCCCACCCCGTATATATTATATATATATACACAGAGAGGCGCACGAAAAACCGGCTCGAGTAGCCTGCAGACTGCTCATTGTCGTCCGTCATTGTTGCGAAACTGTTGCGACTAAGTTTTGTATTATATTGTCAGTACGAAATCCGTGAAGACTCGGTTCAGACGTGCGAAGTAAATATCTCAGCGAGATGTATTCTCTTCAAGAAAGAAGAGGCGTACGTGTCTACCGGTTCATTTAAGGAAACGCGGGACATTTTTGTAAACACGTTTCCTGGCGTTTCCATACCAGCAGAGTGCAGTATACAGGATTTTGTGAAAAAGTGGCGTACTATAGGGTCAGTTGCAAACGCAAAAAATAATCGAGTCCCGTCCGTTCGTACACCTGCTGTGATCGCGGAAATTCGAGCAAGAATGATCCAGAGTCCTAAGAAATCGACACGTAAATTGTTGCAACTAGTGAACCTTTCGCGTACGTCTTGTCAACGTGTTTTACACCATATAGGAATGAAGTCCTACAAAATGACATATGTCCAAGAACTGAAGGAGGAAGACAAGGCAAAACGTGTGAATTACTGCACATGGCTATGTCAAACAATTGAGAGTGGAATGTTGGATCCGCTGCTGTATTTAATGGGTGATGAAGCCTGGTTCCATCTGACAGGGCATGTAAACTCCCAGAACACCAGATACTGGTTAACAAACATTCCCTATACGATTCGTGAGGAACCTCTTCATGATGGTATGCTGTGTCAGCAAGTCGGATTGTGGGTTCCATATTTCTTTAAACAACAGTAAACACTGATGTGTATATCAGAGGCCAGCAAAATCTCTTTCAGACCTGCCCATACCCGTTTTCCTTCGTGAACGGGCTAACTCATGGAATCGCTAGCCTGCCTTCAACCTTCCCTCACAAGCAAACAGGCAGTGGCGTTGCACGTGACGTCAAACAGTCCTAAGTGACCCGAAAGGACTGTTTTGTTTCGTCGACCTGCGTCAGACTGTGCTGCTTTCAGATGCATGATAAATATCAACCAAGTCATTCAAACCTGACAAGAAGCCTAAAGATATAGACAAACTACTGAAAACTTAATTTGTTGTCTTCTGAAACGTACCGTTAATAAAGACAAAGAAAACTATTTCTCGTCAAAATAATATCCATTAAATGCCAACAGCTATTATAAATTATTTGCACTTTCCTTTTCATCATAGTAATATAAATTTAATGCAAACCCTTCAAACTTTCAGCTTCATAAATAAAAAGAAATCTGTCCCTCAGAAGTTAAATAGCAAATCAATATTCTGAAGAACGAAAAACTTTTATACATTTTACAGGTATTCATGAGCCTTTTAATTGTTGATAAGGAAAAAGTTAAAATGAAATATTTTTCTATAATAGTTGTTGATATTCATAATAATTGTTACCAATATCTTCTCAACATATTTCCCTCTCATCTCCTCTCCTCTCCTCTCCTCTTCCCTCCCCTCCCTTCCATTCCCTTCCCTTCCCCTCCCTTCCCTTCCCTTCCCTTCCCTACCCTACTAATCACAAGTTACGAAATGTTACTATTTTGTTGAGTCAGATACACTTTGCAGGAATATGAAATGTATAATATTGTCTTATTATTTTATGAATTTTGTATCGCAAATCGTAAAACTGGGTTTCTTTAATCAAGAATTATCTGCCGTTATTTCTTGAGTCACATACACTTTGTAGAAAAATGAACTGTATAATATTTATCTTATTAGTTTTTGAAATTCTGTAGCGCAATAAATTGTGAAACTGTGTTCCTTTAACCAAGAATTAGGGCCTATCTGCCGTTATTTCATGAGTCAGATACAATTTGCAGAAAAATGAAATGTATAATATATCTTATTATTTTATGAAATTCTGTAGTGCAATAAATTGTAAAACTATATTTCTTTAATCAAGAATTTTCTGCCGTGTTGGACCGTAAAATAAAGATTTTTAAAGTGACTAAGTAGCTAACGAACTTAGATGTCAAACTAGTAGTGTTTCATCTTAACCAGCGCACACTGGCTTGCGTGAATGCAAGTCACTCTACCTTATAATACGAACAAAAAGGCCGGCTTTCTTGGGTCCGAGCTGAATAGGTTCAGTCTTAAAAGTTAACTTGCTTTGTAGCTTCACCGGAATCCAAGCCTGACGGCAGGCAGTTACGGTCGTGGGTCTTGCCTGATTTGCCGGTGTCTAGTGTATGTGCGAATCTTTGAGGAATTTTACGCTCAGTTGACGCTTAATGAACGCTTGTGCGCTGTCTTTCAACAGGATGGGGCGATCTGTCACACTTCACGCAAGTCAATCTCACGAATTCATGAAAGATTCACAGAAGAAAGGACTGTCAGCAAAGGATTGTGGCCGCCGCGTTCGCCGGACCTTACCACTTGTGACTTTTATCTGTGGGGCAGTCTAAAGGGAAAAGTAAATGCAAATAATCCAAGGACATTAAAAGACTTGAAGGACAATATTCGTAATGAAATTTTGAGAATTGATGCAGCAGAGTTACTCAAAATGTATAATAACATGTCAGGGCGCGCTCAAAAGTACATTGAAGCACAAGGAGGTCATTTTCAGCATCTAATGTAAAAGACAAGATCGTTTGAATAAATACAGACCTTTGCATTAGCTTATTTTTTATTTCTTTCATTTGTTGTTTGTATCTGCTCCTGGCGGGCCGGTTTTTCGTGCACCACCCAGTGTATATATGTACAGAGTGTAAGGGGTATAAGCGCCATTCTTTTAACTGATGATTATACAAGTCATAAGGAAGAAAAAATATCTTCACGATTTTTTTCTAATTGCAATATTTAACTAATTATTAAAGTTTACAATATTAGACTTTTGCAACGTTGCTGGATGGGGAGGAGGGGGTTTACAACTACATAGTACAGCTCAAGCGGGTACAGACATACCGGTACAAAACAGTTGCTCTGTTCTAATGCAGGAGCGGACAGGGCAATTGTTGTTTAGATAAAACGAGCAGCAAATAGAAACTTTCAATCTCATTAATAGAACGTCACGTTAATTTCACATTTTATTTAACGATATTGCTCCATTTTTATTGTACGTCTAAAAAATAAACAATAATGATTTTCTGCACAAAATCACACGAACTTTTTCTCCAAAGCAAAATTTTCATCTCTCCCGCTTCCGTAAAGCAGAATCATTTTTAAAGAAATTTCTCGTTGTGTGATTTTCGAAACGGGGTAAGAGACTCCCTGTTTCTAATAATCGTTAAGAAACTGCTACAAAAGTTCGCCGATTAGGTACCGGTAACCTTCTTTGCGGAAAACTGTACATACTCGTTGCCGCACTTGAATTACGAAGACTTTCTCCATAAATTTATCCTGAATTGTGAATGACATTGTAACTTGTTTATCGAATAGGCCTATCTGTACTGAACTGCTATCCGCTCGGCAGGAGACTTATGGACAGGTAGCTTGAACTCGGCTGATCTGTACGTCTGTGCAGACTGCTGTCAGCAGCATGAATCCTGCTAAACATGTTGCCACGTCTCTCACGTCGTCAGAATATTAACAAATTTAAGTAATGTCACGAAAACTTAATAGAACACACAAATATTTATTTAAACTAATATTAACTCTTTGCTAGATATACCTACTGATGTAATTGTTTTCGAATTTTACTCACGATATAAGCAGTATAACGCAAATAAAATACGGAAAGAAATATTTTTTCTGGGAAAACTATAGAGATTTGACCCTATGTTGTATGACATTTTTTGATCCTACAGACTGTCCCCGACGACTGTGAAAAGGATGGCACTTATATTCCTTACACCCTGTATAAAAGGTGAACCGTAAATAATGTAATTAATTTCAGGATGTTATTCTTAGAGATATTTCGAACAAAAAGGTGTAATACAACTTTGCTTGTTTTTAGTTCCTATTCCAGATAATTTCGTAGCTTGTTTTGGGAAAGTCATTGCTTTAATTTGAAATTTGATCAGCCAATTTAAGAGAACAGTGTATTGCGGTACTTTAATGATTGAAAGAATTTAATTTTGTCTCTTAAATGTGCAGAAATTTGATCTGAACAAATGTAACTTTTCGTTTTGAAAAGGAATTTTAAAAAGTTAGATTACATTTGTTCGGATCAAATTTCTGCATATTTAAAGGACAAAACTAAAATTATTTCGATCATATATTATCACAATACACCGTCCTCTTAAATTTACTGAGCATATTGGGAATTAAATCAATGGCTATTTCAAAACACGCTATGAAATATATAATATAAAACGAGGAATAACGAAAGGAATAAAAAACGAGCAAAATTGTATTAAACTTTTTTGTTTGGAATATCTCAAAGAATAACCTCCTGAAATTGGCATTACTTACGATTCATTTTGTATATACACAGTGCTTTTCTTCTGAAGAAAAATGTGGTGGAACTCGTGCAGAATATATTATAGCGGACGAGGAAATGATTGCTGTGCAGTGCACGGGAATTTTGTCGTTCTTAACCTTCTTTCAGTAAAACTTTAAGACTTTCAAAGCTTAAGCGGAGTTCAAGAAATATATATAGGCTACTATTAACGCATTTGTTGGTTCTATAATGAAAAATAGCCTACTACAAAAAGGTGTCGGAACGCCGCATATACGCGCGCGCGCACGCACACACATATGCATTTTTATTTTCTTTAATGTTGTGATCCATCAATGACAATTTGAATACAATTATTTATTTCGGCCAATACTACGTTAATCGTCGAAAATAGCCATGATTTGTCAAGTTTTGATCGTATTATTTTTATACTATGTGATTTACGTACTGCTATTACTGTATGTGTTAGTTTTCTATTAACATGGCGGCGAGCGCAGCGGTCAATTTGTACCGGTTTCCTCGCTATGCTCAGCTGGGACTGTAGGAGCTTGGGAACATTATGAACACACGCTTCAGTGATAATCTAAGAGCTCTACCACGTCCTGATGTAATTTTTGAAGTAAGAATTGAATTGTCTATTGATATCATCAGTTAAAGTAAAACGTCAAAGACGCATGCATAGATCGGGCATGTTAATTATATTAGGCCTATACTTTTCTTTCGAAAACGAAATAGGATAGGACATTAGCATTGTGAATAATTTAGTTGGATGTGGTATGAACATTTACCACTGGTCAACTATGACTTTGCGTGAAGGCTAACGTCGGAGTTCGAATCATGCCCGAAGTATCACGTTTATCCTCTGTCCGTGTGATGTTATGGTGGCATACTGACTTCACGTAGTGAGAGTTCCATAAAGTGTCCAAGTAAACGCCGATAGGAATGTATAGATTAGAATAAATTATATGATATCCCTAAACCGTGTTTCAAAATTGTGGTAACACTTACATATGATTATTAAATAATAATTATACAATAACTTGGTGTAAGATAATTTATTTCAGATTCTCTAAAAATTATTTGGAACATTATAAAAACTTAATGTGAGAATTCCTTGTTACACGGCATACATCAACACGATAGTCGAATTCTTGCTACTGTTCTACTAACATATTTCTGTTTATGGATGCAATCGCAGTAGTATTGTATTGTATTGTGTTTATTAACATTCCATGGTATTCATACATTGCTTTACAGCTAGAATATGGAACAAGTCAAAAAACTTAATACTATTATAAAGTCTTAATTTATAGTCACAGTCTAGATGAAATATATATACAGATGAGATTTACAATATAGTCTACTAGTACAACACAAAGTTTTAGTATCAATTTCATGAAGCGTTGTTGAATGTCATGAATTCACCTACAGAATAGAAGGCGTGAGAAATTAGGTACTTCTTTAATTTGGTCCTAAATAATCTTATGTTTTGAGTTTCATTTTTTATATCGATAGGGAGGCTATTAAAAATTTTTACTGCCATATAACGCACTCCTTTTTGAATATCATGAATTCACCTACAGAATAGAAGGCGTGAGAAATTAGGTACTTCTTTAATTTGGTCCTAAATAATCTTATGTTTTGAGTTTCATTTTTTATATCGATAGGGAGGCTATTAAAAAATTTTACTGCCATATAACGCACTCCTTTTTGATAGCACGATAGACTTGCCGATGGAGTATGAAAGTCATTTTTTGACGTGTAGGCTATTTATGCTATGAACTGTTGAATTAGTGACAAAGTTTTCACGATTACATACTAGGAAAATTATTAATGAAAAGATATACTGACAAGCCATGGGCATTATTTGTAGTTTTTTGAAAATAGTCCTACACGATTCCCTAGATTTGGCACCTACCATTATTCTAATTACTCTTTTTTGTAATAGAAATATACTGTTACTATCTGTGGAAATTCCCCAGAATATAATTCCAAAACTCATTACCGAGTAGAAGTATGCAAGGAGTGGAAGTATGCAGAGTGATCCGATGTCTTACTTTTTCAAGGTTTTGGGATGTCACATAGTGTCAAGTCTAATGACCTGAGAGGGCGAAGGAGATACACCATATCAGCGGCGTTGGCACGTTCAGTCCAGATGGTCAAGTCGGAAATTTCTACGAATTTGTACCTTTATTACTGAATTTGTTTTCGCAAGCTGCAGAAGCAAAACGACTTAGCTATGTTGTGGAGTTGCCATTTTTCAACACTGTCACCCATGCTAACAGAAATAATACGTTTTCTGAAACTTAGTACTTGACACTTCGAACATTTGACTATCAAATGATGTGCACCATGTTGATTTGTCATTAATACTTGATAATCATAGTATGAAAGTATTGCCATCATTTTGAAACGCGCTGTATATACCGTATATGAAATGAAAACAAATAAATATTGTGACCGAAATCGTAATCTTGCATATACAGTATGTAGGAGACCTAAGAATTGCATGACACTTTTGCTTTCAGGAGCGGTTCTAGTAGCATTATGGATTTCCTGGAAGGCGATTGTTTCACAAATTGCCGCGTAGCGCAGTCCCATTCTGAGCGACCTTGTCTGTTTGAAGGCCGTCAACTCAAGCGTAATGTCTGGTATGTGATTGTTTCAGATATGTATTCATAGAGGTGTCAGTCAAGCAGAAATCCTCAGTAAAGACTTTTCGGTTCATGAGTAGTTAGTAGTAGTTCGAAATTATGGACACTGGAGACGTATTTACTTAGCTACTTTTATGCTTTTCTTAACACATTTCGCTCCTTTCTCCTTTACTTTGTACCCCACCCCCTGCTTCCTGTCTTTGCTCAACGGAATAAATGTTATACAGTATTATATATAAAATGTTATACAGTGTTGTACAATATCGGTTTTACTAATAAAAACTCTATATACAGACGTTTAACTGTCTTATACTTACACAATGAGTAGCTCGTTTATACGTCGTGTGTAAATTCCTAACTAATAATCACTACATACGTTGTGTATAACAGTATAACTGTTGCACAGCTACGTCATAGTTTCGTCATTACTTAGTTACGAAAGGTAATATAATATCTGAAGTTCTCTATTGCATCCGCTAGAGCGCTCTAGTGTGGCGTGTTGGTGTTAAGTATCGATACTACAACTGGCTCTAATCGATTACCACACTATATTTTGGTCAAAGAGTACAAGCTAAATCAATATTATTCTAATTATTTTCTGCTCTTTGGTTTGTTCTTCTGTGGTTACAAGGCAACCATCATCGTAAAATGACAGTCGAACGAACAGCTGTTAGAGGGGCGGCCATTTTTTCTCTATATATAACGCTTAAACAAGGTGTTTCGTGTTTATAATTACCGCAAAGCAATTTCCATTGTATAGTTACAGGCTGTTTATACATCCATCGCTTATGCAGGGTTTATTAGTAAAGTTTTCTGCCTCAACTCTGCATAAGTCTCGTATAAAAACTATACACGGTTTATTAGTAAGACTATATATATTTTTTTTACGCAGTAACTATGAAATCCAATTATGAGTGAAATTGTGCCAATTAAACTGTTCGCGACTAGACTAATTCATATTCATTGAGTCATTTTTAAATAAAAATTATACAGGGTGTTAAAAAGTATCCAATATTTTAGGAGGTGATAGTATGCATCAAAACAAGAAAAAATGTCTGATAAACATGGGTCCTACAATACATACTTTCTGAGATCTGAATACTTGTTCATAGGAGGTGCTCAATGTGATGTAAATTTATGGCAATTCATTCCTCGCCCTACAGTACAGCAGACTACCAGATAATCATACCGCAGTTGACACCCCTGGCATGGAATACTGATATGTCGCAAGGAATACTGAAAAGGAAAGTTTGGTTGCGGATATGAGCGGGGTTCAGCAGAGATGGTGTTGTGAATTTTCGTAATCAGCATGTGTGGGCTGATGAAAATTCCCATGCAGTTGAAGAAATAAGGGATCAGCACCAATTCTCAATCAACGTATGGGCAGGCGTTCTTGGTGGTAGATTAAGGGCCATACGTGCTACCACAGAGATTAACTGGGCTTGTTATCAGGACTTTATTATTAACGTATTGCCTACCTTGCTGGAGTATGTGCCATGTCAGCAAAGACTACAGATGTGGTTCATGCATGATGGCACACCAGCACATTTTTTTCCGCAATGAGCGTGAACACCTGACGCTGATATTTCATGACCGCTGGATTGATTGGGGAGGCCTCACACATTGGCCTGCTCGTTCCCCAAACCTAAATCCTCTAGACTTGTGGTTATCAAGAACAACCAAGTCAATTTCAAAGCATGCGTGATTCCTTACGCCGAAGGGACAGGAATGCATTGCAGTGAATGGACGTCATATTGAGCACCTCCTATGAACAAGTGTTCAGATCTCAGAAAGTATGTGTTGTAGGACCCATGTTTATTAGACATTATTTCCTTGTTTTGGTGCATTACTAGCACCTCCTAAAATATTGGATACTTTTTTAACACCCTGTATTTCCACATTAAAATTTAATTTATTTGCAGAAAAATTAAATTGTGTTCGTTTCGTGTAAACAACTGAAAATAATGCTAACATATGATAACTACATTAAAATCGACTGCTGACTAATTAATACCTAATATTGCTCACTTAAGAAATTAGTGAACCTTTTCAATATTCTACAAATTTCACTCAAATTATTTTTGTTTGTATGAATATGGACAAGTTACAAGATTTGGTCCACTTTCTCTATCGATTCCAACCTGTTGTTTATTTTCATTCTCTTTCCATGATTCACACTCTGTTTTATTTCATTTCTTATTTTCTCTCAATGTTTCTACGTTCTTTTCTTCACATTCTCTTTCTTACTTCTACTTCTCTTTACATTTCCTTTTTACCCTGCTTTATCTTTCCCACTCAATTCCTACTCCTCTGTCGCCGTTATCTTTCCTGATTCGCTCTTGTCTCTCCTCCTATCGCTTGTTTCTAGTTTTCCTCCCGCCTGTCGCTCTTGTATAGTCTTGTCATCTCCCTTTTGCTCCTGTCTTGTTCTTGGCCTATCTTGTTTCTCCCTGTCGCACTTGTTTTCGTCGGTCTGGTCTTATCTTCCCCCCCTCTATAGGGATATCTTATGCGAAGTTTTACCGCTAGATGACAGGAGCGTTCCATGCGGCACAATATGTTGAAGGGCTATGCTATGTTATGTAATATGCTACAGTTGATTACGTTTTCCCGCTTGTTGGTTTTCTGTGCGTGTCAGAATTATATTTACAATTATATTTACAATTATTTAATATAATTGTATAATTTAATATAATGCAATATTTTCTTACCTCATAATTTAATTTAATTTACAACAAATAATAACGTAAACCTGTATAATATTGAGCGATTCCCTGAGATGGGTGGGGAAATCTGCAGTATGCAGAATATAGATACGAGTAAATTGAATGTTCATGAACCTAAACAAGAAGTTTGAGAACGAGGTGCACGAATAAAAAAATAGGAACTATGTCGAAGGTGAATATTGCCCTCTTTAATCATTACTATTTAAGAATCGTATGCTAAAAACAGGATATGCAACCACCAATGTGTTTTTTTATAGGGAAGGGACTATCGAGATTGAATTCCTTGTAGTTGCAGAAAGATCAAATGCAATTTTTAATAGTATGATATAATATGATCGCAGTAGCATCACGATCAGTCGTGCGTTTTGTAGGTTAATGACATGCAGTTTTGAATACTATGTAGGATGGTTTTGGAAATTTGAAGTTAAAACGTGGTTTCAATAATTAGGGTACAGTACATTAAAAACATTATTCATGAAATGGATTTCACTACGGATCGTCCTGGATAATAAGCATCCCAGTTTATCGAGAGTTTACTGCAGGCGTAAACTTCGGAGACTCCTACAACTACTGCATTTATAATCTAAGCTAACATAGCTCACTGTCGAGGTTGCATAGGCCCTATGTTTTTATTAATTTTTCTTTTTCCTCTTCCAAAATGAAACTGTAGTCAACAATTCCTTACTTGAAGTAGTTACTTTTATTTAATAGCTAGCACTTTCGAGGCGCAATTTAATTACTTACCTTGTTTAAGGTTTAACGCATATATTCAGAATATTTCGGGTCCTGATTGAAGACAAAAAGCTTTCCCTGGTTTTTACATATAAGAACATAACAAAAATTTGCCATTTTAGTTCTTTTTAAGAGTATTTAATATACTAATACACGACGTATATCCTCAATGTTTATATACCGAAAAAAAAATGCACACGCAAAGCGCATTCTTCAAAATACACGTGCGCTAGTTCAGGATATCCCTATTATTCTTGTATTTTCTTCCTCTGTCGCTCTTAGCTTGCATTCACCCTGTCGCTAGTGTTATGTCTTCTCTCCCCCTGACGCTGTTTTGTTTCTCTCTCCCTGTCGCATCTTTTTTGCCTTCTCTTCCAATGCCGCTCTTTTCTTGTCTTGTTTTTTCTTCCTATTTTGCCTCCATTTTTTCGTTTTTCTATCTCATACGAAGTAAAACAAGAAAATACTGTAGTGCTTCAGTTAATTCGATTTCAAGATTTTCACGGATGCAAGTTTTCAGTATTCAAAGTTCCAAGAAATAGGTTTTGGGCGTGCCACCTGTTAGTTCGTTAGTCCGTCCGTGTGTCCGTCTGTCCGTCTATCTGTGCAAAGCGACTTCTGAACTATTGGTTGGATTTTGTATAATTTAATTTGTCCCGGAATGGCTTACATAATGTAGAATAATATTTACAGAACTTAATTAATTTTTGTTAGACCTAAAAAACAATCGACAGGTGCATAGATTTACTATACTGCATATCTTTACGTATAACTACATATGAGTTGTTGGAAAAACGAAACAAAAGAAATACAAGGAGAAAATGGAGGAAAGGGACAAGATAAGGAGAACAACGGGAAGACAAAGAGAACAAGAGGAATAGAAAGAGAAAAAGAGGATTAGAAGAAGAAAAAGGGAAGACATGGCGAACAAGTGACGGAGTTGAATTTTTATCATCATCATCGGCTCAACAGCCCAATGAAGACCCTGGTTTCCCCAGAAGTTTCTCCCATTCCTCCCTATTAAGAGCCTTGCCCTCCCAGTTCCTTTCTCCAAGCAGTTTAATGTATTAAGTGTGATTTCAATTTTTTCCAGAGTCCGTAGAAACATAAGGCCTAGTTTCACTAACCTTCGTTAACTATTTAACATGTTGTTAAGGCAGTTTAACAGTAAACTTAATGGAAGATAATGTTTCACTGTGATTTTACAGCAATTCATTAGCTATGTAATGAAAAAATAATAGAATAAATATACAAAGATGCAAAAAAAATGATAATTTTAAGAAACTTCAAAGCCCTTGGGGCACCTCAAAAATTAAATATAGAAACTCCATATTTTTCACATTCGTAAGTTAAGTGAAAATACAGATTTTTACAATTATTACATTTAGAAAACAGATAAAAAACAATTTCATGTATAGATTCACTCCACCCTAATGTCCAGTCGTATTCTTGGCGTACGAATGAGTGAAAGATGGCATGGATTGCACTACTACTATATTAATGCGAGTTAAGAAAAAAATGACTGCAGGCCTGCACAAGATATGCACTCTCCGAGCCGGCTCACAGCTCATGGGCGGAATGCAGATATTAGCTGCGCTCTGTGTAAGGGTGGGTGGGGTGGTCTCGTACAAAATATACAGAAAAGGAAGTACTATTACGAGTGTTTATGAAATGAATTCCCGTTCATTGTTTGCAAAACTATCTTGGACTATTATTAATTAATAAAGAAATATTTACTTTACAGAAATAATAGAAATTCTATAGCTTCTTAAATGTACAATATCATTTTGTTATATTTTTATTTATCAGTACATCAAAACGAGGTTTTATGCTATTGGCAGCTGAAAGTAACAGTAGCCTACTGATCGTAATGAAACATCAGTTACAGATGTTCGATGTCTGCCTTTATTGCAGTTGATTGTAGAAAACAGTTGCTCACAAATATAAATTATTGGGTTATTTTACGACGCTGTATCAACATCTAGGTTATTTAGCGTCTGAATGATATGAAGGTGATAATGCCGGTGAAATGAGTCCGGGATCCAGCACCGAAAGTTACCCAGCATTTGCTCCTATTGGGTTGAGGGAAAACCCCGGAAAAAACCTCAACCAGGTAACTTGCCCCAACCGGGATTCGAACCCGGGCCAGCAACACATATAAATGTTGAGCCAAACATAGCAATCATTTTTACAGCCAGCCTGTGTAGTCGTGGTTACTATTGCTAATGTTTAGTCTTGTAAAACTCAACCAGGCTAGTAGTATTATTCAAACGATCTTTAGCCCTTAGGTCACATTGAAGATCAATAAGTTCGAGCTGTAAATCGTTAAATATTATGTTCCGTCTTTTAGATTACTCCATACTGTACTGTAGCAGTAGGTAAGCAACGTGAAATAGTTACAGAGAATAGGCCTACACATTGCACTCCACTAGATAGCTGAGTGGTCGTTTCCCTCTCCTCTACCTATAGCAAGTCTATGTCATTCTGACGTATCTTTCTCTCCTTTTCGACGAGCGGAAAATACGGCTCTTCCGCTCTGAAGGAGCGCGCGCGCTCATTGAGCGCTGTTTGTGCAGGTATGGACTAGACTCTAGAGCATTAATGCAACAGCTGTGATACTGTGTCGCGGAGCTATGAGGATAGGAATGCGCGCAAGAAGCGGTATAAGTAGCAATGATTTTCAAGTCAATATATTTCGTAATCGAGGAAAAAGCGAAGGGGATGACTATCACCATGTTTCTTAACGAACGAAAATTAGCTTAAAAATGTATTTTCATTAAATTCAAGCTTCACGATCTGGGACGGTTCCCTTGTTAGTGATATTTTGTATTACTTAGAATAAACTTACGAATGGGACTTTGAAATTAGTGTCGTCGGAAGAATGTTGTTTTCCAAAAATATATGTTAAATTATTAGTACTTTATGTTGAGAATTCTCTATTTCAGAATCCTACAGATAGAAGTCAGGTAGTGGATTACTCGTATAGCGGAGAGCGGCTCAATGTCCAAAGATAACAGTCTCTTGCAAACATAAACATTACGTATATTACGCTAAAGCGAGATTCACCACCGGTATAGCTAAGGTGGTAACACATTTGTTTGCTGTTTCGGAGTTACCGAAGTTTTCCCCAACTGAAAGTCCAGGTAATTAATAGCGAATCCTCGACCTCATCTCGCGAAATACCATCTAGCTACTACCAATTTCCTTTAAACTAAATAATCTAGTAGTAGCTGATACAGCGTTCTTAAGTAACAACTGAAAAATAAAGTGAGATCCAATATATTCGACCTTTTCTATTATTTCTTTATGTCTGGTTTAA
This sequence comes from Periplaneta americana, assembly GCF_040183065.1. Lineage (NCBI taxonomy): Eukaryota > Metazoa > Arthropoda > Insecta > Blattodea > Blattidae > Periplaneta > Periplaneta americana. The sequence continues at coordinate 140,970,375 of NC_091132.1, forward strand.
TAAATAGAGAAAAAGATATTTTTACAAAATACTTTTAGCTACTTGACGTAAATTTGAAGGTATAAAATTAATTACATCTACTTAAACCATGCAACGTATATGAAGTTTATGTAGGCTACTTCCACATTATGAAGTTCCAATGGTAAGCAGTTGCTTCTCTTCGTAAACTCGTTGCCAAATAATTGGGTTGAAAGTTCAAGGTTTCTGACATCGCTAGACTATTCCCACATTATAGCGCTCGAACACAGAATGCCACTACCTCAACCTGTGTGTGTTAGGAAGACAGTCATAGCGATTCAGTGTACTACTTGAAATATGCTGTAATTAGAGACGAGAATTCCATGCAAATGCATGTTTTTATAGGAACATAGGACAAAGCTCAAACTTATCCATTTCATTACTTTCCGGTTCCAAATATGTGTACTTTTTCCGTGCATATTTGCATGTTTTGACCTTTTTGGGGATAAAAACATGCATAATGCATATTTAAGGAATTTTTAGCTTAATCAGGCATATATAATTTACATTATATTCGGTTTAAATGCATGTTTTAATGGTTTTGAGTGGACATCTCAGTTTCTCGATTTTTATGTCCCTTACTTTAGCTTAAGGAATCAGGATTGGAGAAGGAAAAGAAAAAAAAATCTAAATAACAGAAAAAGTTTCATTCAAGTTTGCATGCACCCATAACTTCTTGTGATGTAGAAAGGTTATTCTCTGCCTAAAAAAAAAAAAAAAAAAAAAAAAACATACTGACTGACAAACGCAGAAACCTCACAGAAACCAATTTAGAAATGTTGTTAGTTGTTAACTGTGCAAAAAAAAAAAAAGTGAAGTAAAATAAGAAATTTCGAACAAAAATGATAGTGCATATTTTAATGCATTTTTCGCTTGATCATGCATGATCCTTAGTTTGATAGTGCATGAATGCATGCATATTTTTGGATTTTATAGTGCATGAAATTCTCGTCTCCAGCTATAATTATATAGCGTTATTCTGATGAATGTATTTTTAGACTACGCTCTTAGAGTAGATTAAAATAAAGATAATATTCACTTTGTTCGGTATAATTTTGTTCTCCTCCCCATTTTCGTTATTCTGCAGTTGTCCTATTTCTTTTGTCTTCTTTCTTCTTTAGTGTCTTCTTCCCACGTTCCTCTTTCATACCTGCTTCCTTTTCCTCCCTTCATCTTCTTCTACTAATACTACTTATTTTCTGTTTTCATTTTTTATGTTCTTCATTCTTGTCCCATTCCAGTCTTTTCCTTATCATTGTTTATGCTTTCCGCTTCTTCTTCTTCTTCTTCTTCTTCTTCTTCTTCTTTTTACGTTTAATTTTCATCTTTTTCACTCTGTCTTCGTTCCGTTTCAACATGCTTTCTTCTTTCTGCTCTTCTTGATTTTTCTCCTTTGATTGGTCTTCTTGCTGCTTTTATCTTCTGCATTCTTCTTTCTTTACTCGCCCTCATCTACATCTATTTTCCTTTTCCTTCCATGATAAAAATTCCTTCCTCTTCTTGCCCTCCATATCTTCATTTTCCTCCCCCTCCCTCTTCTAAACTGATTTTATTCTCACTTCCGTTTCTACACACACTTTTTTCTTCTCCTTTGTTTTTTTACTTGGTTATTTAACAACGCTGTATTAACTACGAAGTTATTTAGCGTCGAGAGAATGGTGATTAGTGTCCTGCAATGTTCGAACATGAGAGAGGCAACCAAGATATTACAAAATTCATCTCATTCCATATGAAAAACTAATCGCAAAATGTGTGCTAAAATCCTTAAGCGGTTAAAATATGAAGGGATAGGAGTGGAGGACAGCGAATATTTTCATAGCAAGACCGAATAAACATCATAGACCGCCTTCTGTAGAGCGAACATCGGTGAATATCGAACTCCACCATACTCGACAAACTTGAACCGAACATAGCGCCTATATTGCACGACAGTAGTGGTGATAGCGAGATGGTATTTGGACAGATGAGGTCGATTCGTCATAGATTACCTGACATTCGCCTTAAGGTTGAACCTCGGAAAAACCCAACAAGGTAATCGAGCCAAGCGAGGATCGAACCCGTGCCCGAGCGCAACTTTGGATCGGTAGGCAAAAGCCTTAGCCGACTAAGCTTCTTCTCTCTTCTACATACACTTTTTCCTTTTCCATTCCTCTTCTAAAACACTTCTTTATTCTCTCAATCTTTTCTAAACATACTTTATTCCTCTCCCTCCCCTTCCTAAACACTTTATTCCTTTCCCTCCATTTTCTAAACACATTTTATTCTTAGCCCTCTATTTTGTAAAAACACTTTATTCTTCTCCCTTTCCTAAACTCATTTTTCTTCTCTCACTTCTAAACTCATTTTTCTTGTCCTTCTCTCCTTTAAACTCACTTTTCTTTCACTCTGCCTCTTCTAAACTCATTTTCTTTCTCTCTTTTAAACTCACTTTTCCTTCATTCTCCCTCTTCTAAACTCATTTTCCTTCCCCTTCTATCTTTTAAAATCACTTTTCCGTCTCTTTTTTTTCTAGCTCTCTCTTTTCTAAAGTAATTTTCCTTCTCTCTTTTAAACTCACTTTTCCGTCTCTTTCTCTATCTCTACATCTTCTAAACTCATTTTCCTTCTCCTTCTCTCTTTTAAACTCACTTTTCCGTCTCTTTATCTCTCCCTCTTCTAAACTCATTTTCCTTCTCCTTTTCTCTTTTAAACTCACTTTTCTTTCACTCTGCCTCTTCTACACTCATTTTCTTTCTCTCTTTTAAACTCACTTTTCCTTCACTCTCCCTCTTCTAAACTCATTTTCCTTCTCCTTTTCTCTTTTAAATTCGCTTTTCTTTCACTCTGCCTCTTCTAAACTCATTTTCTTTCACTCTTTTAAACTCACTTTTCCTTCATTCTCCCTTTTCTAAACTCATTTTCCTTCCCCTTCTATCTTTTAAACTCACTTTTCCGTCTCTTTCTCTATCTCTACCTCTTCTAAACTCATTTTCCTTCCCCTTCTCTCTTTTAAACTCACTTTTCCGTCTCTTTCTCTATATCTACCTCTTCTAAACTCATTTTCCTTCCCCTTTTCTCCTTTAAACTCATTTTTCCAACTTCCCCCTTTCTCTTCTAAATTCGATTTTTTCCTTTTCTTTCACATTTTGTATTTCCTTTTCCTCTCAAATTTGTCTTCACCTCATCATCTTCTTTTTGTCTCTTCCCCTACTTTTTATTTATTTCCTTTCTCTCTCATCTGGAAAAAAAAATAGATCCTGCGAAGTTTCAAAGGCGTTCAAAGAAACTTCTATACGAATACAATAGAAATTGATTGCTAAGTATTCCTTGTTGGCAGGGGGTATCATAATATGACGACAGACCAAATCGCCTCATAAGAATGGATATGCAGTAGCTATTATAAGTGGAGGGTAGAACTAACTTGTGCAGACATAGTCCATTGTCATGGATCCATTGTACTACTTCTGAATTTTGAAGAGGACAAGAAATTCCCGGAAAGATTTGCCTTGAGCCTTCTATCAGACACTGGGTTTTTTATGTCCCGCAAATCGATTCGGGACTCCCCAGCTTTACTTCCCTTCCGAAGGACGCTGTGATAAGAATTATCTCCTTTAGCCGGGTTTAAATCAATAAAATTAGGATCCAATTACAAACATGGTTACCATTAGACCATCGAAGATAACCTCGTCTTACAGAAAAAATAGCTCAGATTTTTCACTAGAATTTGGATTTAATTACTCAGTTTCGTTGTGAACCTAAATTTCCTTGAAGATCGTTTGTCGTCATTTAACTACATACCTTGTCGTAGCCTCAAATAGGTAGGAGCTCGCCGCATTCCAGAAGATAATGCTCTTGGTTATTCTCACATTCTGATTAGTGTTGTGCTCCAGTTTCGAAACTTTGTTTTATCTATTTTCTAATTATCTCAACGTCTTTAGTAGAATTTCCGGGTTGTTTGCATAAGTAAATAATTGTAACAAAATGTAGTTTACGTGAAGAAATAGTACGATTTCATTACACATATTTCGAAAATGTTAAATTTGTGGACGGAAGAATTTTCTTCAAAATATGTTGTTTACTATCACCTTTCTTTTTTAACTTTGCTCTAGAATATGCCATCAGGAAAGTCCAGGATAATAGAGAGGGTTTGGAATTGAACGGGTCACATCACCTCCTGTCTATGCGGATGACGTGACTATGTTAGGAAAACACGGGAATTTTACTTGAAGCAAGTAAAGAGATAGGTTTGGAAGTAAATCCCGAAAAGACCAAGTATATGTTTATGTCCCTTGACCAGAATATTGTACGAAATGAGAATATAAAAATTGGAAATTTATTCTTTGAACAGGTGGAAAAATTTATATATCTTGGAGCAACAGTAACAAATATAAATAATACTCAGGAGAAAATGAAACGCAGAATAAATATGGAAAATGCGTGTTACTATTCGGTTGAGAAGCTTTTATCATTCAGTCTGCTCTCAAAAAAGCCGATAGTTAGAATTTATAAAACAGTTATATTACCGGTTCTTCTGTATGGTTGTGAAACTTTCACTTTGAGAGAGGAACAGAGGATACGAGTGTTTGAGAATAAGGTGCGAAAGAAAATATTTGGGGCCTAAGAAGGATGAAGTTACAGGAGAATGGAGAAAGTTACAAAACACAGAACTGCATGCATTTTATTCTTCACCTGACATAATTAGGAACATTAAATCCAGACGTTTGAGATGGCAGGGCATGTAGCACGTATGGGCGAATCCAGAAATGCATATAGAGTGTTAGTTGGGAGCCCGGAGGGAAAAAGACCTTTGGGGAGGCCGAGGCGTAGATGGGAGAATAATATTAAAATGGATTTGAGAGAGGTGGGATATGATGGTAGGGACTGGATTAATCTAGCCCAGGATAGAGACCTATGGCGGGCTTATATGAGGGCGGCAATGAACCTCCGGGTTCTTTAAAAGCCGTAAGATATGTTGATCAGTAAATCACACAAACTAATAAAGGAACAAAATAACGAGATGAGCAAATCCAGAGAATACAGAAATGTTAGGTAGAAAGAAAATGCAGTGCACTATTGCAGAACTTTCTCTATGTGTGACTGCAAAAAGTATAATTCTCATGAAAAGAAACTAAGCGGATTCGTTACGTCTTGAAAGTGGTGAGCATACTAAAAGTGAACATGCTATGCACAGATTCACCTTTCAGGTATTTTATTTAATACGCATATCTTTTTAGGTTGATATTAATTAGATCTGAAGGCGTAAATGACTTCTGTTTTCGTGCTTAGTCAATGTAGACTTATATAACTAGGGACCAGAAGCTCATGCCCTAATACTACTAAATGTGTATGCAAATATGCCTTTAAAAAGTGCAAAATATTCCAATAAATATGCAATAATAAATTAAAATAAATTACCTTTCTTATTGCCTTTCCTCTAACAGTACGAATGCTAATGAATATGAACTTACATTAGGCCTATTCCTTTGAGGTTGAAGCAGGAGTGGTTCTATTGTCTAAAATGAGCAAAGAGTTGCAGTTCACGATTAACGCGTGGCTGAGATTTTCAATTAAGAAACTGCATCTTTTGTGCCTGAAGATTCTTTTTCATCGTGAAAATTTATTTTCGCGTCACAATAGGTTATTGGGTCATATTATTATTTAAATGACGTTAATTGTTCCGCAGACAGAGATAAATCTTTTGGTTTGATGGAGGATTTTCCTTCGAGAATGTTTCGAATATCGCACAACTTTTGCTTTTTAGTAGGTTATTTTACGACGCTTTATCAACTGCTGTGGTTACCTAGCGTGTGAATGAAATGAAGGTAATAATGTCGGTAAAATGAGTCCAGGGTCCAATGCCGAAAGTTACTCAGCATTTGCTCTTAATGGGTTGGATAGGTGGAAACTGCACACTTTGATCCGGGGGACCCACTGATCCTACCCGGATATTGCACACTGATTCACGAGGGTTTTACTAATCTTACCCGGAAACTGCACAATTTACAAAATATGTTTCTTTTGCATTTGGCTGACTTTACATTGAAACTTCAGTTACTTCCTTCAGTGCTTTCCAGTTTAATAATATAAGTCTCAGTTTGTATGTTCAAAAGTTGATTCACGAATTTATATAATGAAAGATTACTGCTGTAAAAACTGAAATTAAAATGCTTGTGAAATGATTCACAGTCATTTGTTGTGCGAGAGGTCGATGCAGTCAGGGCTGCCCATACAGTAGGAGAGAAAATTTTATCTTCGGAGATGTACATTTCTAGTAGGCTAAACAATCTGAAAATTTCTCAAGTCTAGTACCTATCGGTTTTACCTCAGCCAGTTCCATAGCGAAAAATCCCCGACTTCTTGTCATTGAAAAGAACGAAATCTTCGCTTCGTTGAATAATAAAGTCAGTCTGTCAAACTGCGGGTTGCGATTTAGGTAGAATAGATTGAAGTTTCCTCCACGATTTGTATGTTATCTTTTATTCGAGATATCGCCGGCTAAATGTTACAAGGGTGTGTTAGTAATATTTCTGATATAGACATAGAACCTTGTAATATTGAGCCAGCGATATGTCACGCACTTTTAGGTTTTCTGTAGGCAAGATTTGACAAACAGCATGAAATATTTTTGGTGACTTACTATTAACAACATCGATGGCTTTTTTTTTTCTTAGCTGCATTAATTATTTGGCGATTTAATATAGGCCTACTAATGTCCACCACATGTTATGCCCACCGCGTTCTCTAATAACTTCCATATTGTTCAGCAAGCTATAAATTTTCGCATTGCATTTTCTAACACATCTCCACATTACTTCATAGTTTTTCAATTCCTTGGCTTTATAAAATTTACAGTCGTGATATACCAGTACTAAATTACCCCGTTCACTTTCAGATGTAAACAGACGCTTCATTTCGAACAAAATTAAAACAGTTTGGTAAATTAAATTATAGTATTGGCAAAGGAGGTAGAAAATATGTTGGTGTGCAGTTTCCATATGGCCGTAATCCAGGTAGAAAATGTTGGTGTGCAGTTCCTACATGACCAAAATCCATGTAGAAAATTTTGGTGTGCAGTTTCCGACGCCCGAATGGGTTGAGGGAAACCCCCGGAAAATACCTCAACCAGGTAAATTGTCCCAACCAGGATTCGAACCCGGGCCCACTCGTTTCATGGTCAGGCATTACTCCACAGCGGTGACTTACAACTCTTGATATCCATGATGTTTTAAAATAATGCTATTCACGTTTTAATTTACTTTTTGGCCTACACTGCCAAAAAACACAACTCAAAGCAGACTTAATTTCTTAAAAAGTGACTAGTGACACATGTAAGGGGGTGCCAACAGTTTTCAGTGACGTGATTGCTTTTTGTAAACCAGAAAAATGAGCAGATGTAAAATTATAAAATTCCCTCTCAACTCATCGCTTGCCAGTATATTGTCTCAATAGACGCAGCATTACTCGAGTCCAACGAATTAACTGCTTGCAGATGCTGAGCATAATATAAGGTCACATCGAGCCACATTCCTCATCAGGTTTAAGAGGAAAGGACGATATTTTTTGGTGAAAAATGAGTAAATTTTCGAAAAAAAATTTCTTTAGAATACTCTGTGATATATGTGGAATGCATTGCATAACATTTTGTGGGAATTTGTGCCCTTATCGGATGCTGAGACGCCATTTTTAAACTTTCTGCGCTATGGATTTTTAAATCACACGCCCCCTTTCGTTTCCGGTAACTTCAATTTTTTTTTTTGCTACATTGCCAGACAAAAATGGATATAATTTCTGAATTATTAAAGATACATGCATGAAATTTAGAACACACGTTCTTTAGACTATTAGGAAACTTCCCTCTGTAACAGAATTTTGTTAATTGATTTCATTTTTAAAATATGTCCGTTTGTTTGCGAAAAAGGATATCAAAAAAGTATTATTAAATTTTAATTGTTTATTTTACAAACGTAGAGATTAATATCAAAGTTACAGGCAGTTTGTAGAGCATGCTTTTGCAAGTACATTGCAAAAAACTGTTTGAATCTATCTTTAAAAATGGTTTAGATATATCGGTTTTAGTAAAATCCTGCATTGGCTATATGTTTTTTCAAATCTGGGCTCCCAATTTTTTTTTTTTTCAAAATATTTCTATTTGGTTGAGTTGCTACAGCTATGAACTGTCTACATACAAAAAAATTAATATTTTACACCAAATAGGAAAAAAGTAAAAAAAAAATACCTTAATACTGATGCAGGTGGAAGCGGAATATTAGGTGCTAACTGAACTCCTCGATGAATATTTAACAAAAATGTTCTTCAGGAGGCATGCAAGTTAACAACTTAGCACGTGATGTTTGGATGTTCTTATTCCATCACGATGATTCACACATTCTATTTTCTATGCAGCTCCGTGCTTTTGCGTTCATAAGGAAAAAAAAAAACGTAAATCTTATAAATGTACCATATGTACTATCAAAGAGTGAGTACATTTTGGACCCCTCTGTATTTCTTCAGCACCGTATCCCTACTTTGCATTACATGCGCTGGTTCCGTTACATACGTTGTATGCATTTCGTCAACTTTTTCCGGATTTCTTGGCCAGTAAATGGAAGATCCGAATGACAATGTTATTGATTTCTAACGGTCCGGTGGTCAGCCAGCATAACAATTGCATTTTAAGATTCAAAGGTGTGCGGGACCAGACTGCCTGATGTGCGGCTTGCAACCGAATCTAACCTGGTGTACGTACAAACTGCGTTAAGGACGACTTTGTCATGAAGTTCAAAATGGACGTGCTACTTTCGATGAGAACATTGTAATTACCAGGCAGCGCATTTTTGTTCCCAAACGTACAGCGGATCGAGTAGTTTCTTCTGGTACATCTATTACGTCACTTCGATGCATAACGTGGTTCGTTAGATGGATGTATAAGTAGGGTAGTATTGTAATAGACTATGAATCATAGTACGATACATGCGTTCTATCGTCAATGTTGTTTATGTAAAACACCAAGTTACGACTACATTATGATCTGATTCTAATACTAGTAAATTGCATTTTCATTCAGACTTTTGTGTTAATATTATTTTAATTTCTCAATTTATGTTACGTTGTATTTCATTTTGATCTGTATTTAGTATATATTGCGTCAAATGTAAATATTGTTAATTTGTATATTGATTTTTGCTATTATAATTGTGTCTCTTTAACGTCTTGTAACGTAGGAAGAACATTTTCTTAGCTTAAATTTTTATTGACAGTTTTGGTAAAAGATGTTAATTTTATAATCTCAGAATATATATTTTTGTTTACCGTAACGGAGCTGATTTTGTTAAATGAATTAATTGTGTGTGTTGTATTTATAGAGTAAATACAGTTAATGTGTATCATGTTTTACTATTATGTTCTATAATAATATATATTATGAAAGGCAGAAAACAGGAAAGACTGGAAAATGTTGGGTTTGCAGTGAAAGACCTGCCCTTGGGTAGAATACTATGAATGAATGAATATACAGTATATTATATATACTAGTTCAGTATTATCATCGATCTAATTATATTTCCTGTCATATGTAGCACTAATATTTTGTAGAGCGCTAGTTTCGCAATGTTAGTGCGTTTATATGGTTAAAAAGTAGCTGGACTGACCATTTCAATTTAGTAGCAATCCTCACTTACAGTTCTCATGCTCCATTATTATTATTATTATTATTATTATTATTATTATTATTATATACCGAACTACATTTTACCTTTCGTAGCGTCCTGACATAAGCAGTTAAGATGAAGGTTTGAACCCTGAAACTCCAGGATATACTAACCAATAACTTTCATAACTTGTTTGAGAACGAAAATGCGCTGCCTGGTAATTACTTAGCGATATAGGTAAGGTGGCGTACTGTACGGAAGAATTAAGAATATGTAAAATATAGTAAAGGAATAAGGTGAGTGTTGGTGTAGTTAAGTAATATAGATATCTACCTGCTATATGAAGAATTTAGACTAAGTTCAGAATCAATAGCCTATTTGCTGGGTAACTATCGGTGTTGGACCCCGGACTCATTTCATCGGCATTATCACCTTCATCTCATTCAGACTCTAAATAACGTAAGATGTTGATAAAACGTCGTAAAATAACCTCTAAAAATAGCCTGTTAATGAAATACTGTATAATGAAAATCTAAGAACGTTGGTGCCATTATTTATTCTTTTTTCCTGAGTACTATTCTTCAGTTTTTTTTTTTTCGTGGTATGTAGATTTTATTTGTACAGTTTGTTTTTAGAATTCCTTGGAGATGAACGTCTAGGAAAAGGGGAATGCGTGTTGTAGTGTCTCATGGATTTTACGTAAATACATACGTCTGTCTTAAATCGTCAGATGTAGATAAAACATTTTGGCAACCGAAATCAGGGCTCTAGCAAATTGGAGTCGCGAGATATAGGCCTACTGCCCGGATATTTTTGTGCACTCCCAAAATGCCATCAGTCGCCGTGGGTCCCCCACAAAGTTAAGCCTCGCGTCGTAGTAATATATCTGATCTAACGAGACCACAATAATTATTTCAATCGTGTTACTAGTTACGAAGTTATGTCTCGGAATGGATCACCCTGCAAACATTACATCGTTACATACCCGTTACCGTACTGGTACGCCGTATCTCGGTCTGATTTTAAAGACGTATTCACGTCAAAAGCAAGCTCCCCCTCCAACAGGATTCTGCGACACCACACGCAGCGGACTATTCTATGGACGAACTGCTTAGAGCAGCGGTGACCAAAACTCGAGCTGCAGTGTTTACATACGACAGTCAGCCTATGAAGTAAGGAGACGGAGGAAAGGTACTTGGCATGAAGACTACAACCAGTGGTGGTTCCTGTACTAACATCTTGATCAATCCCGCGGATAAAAATCTCAAGCTTTGCTGTATCAGTAATGTCACTGCTGTCATCAAGAGCCAGTGAATAATATACGATTTTTCTTGCTTCTTTTTTTAACCTTCCTCTTGAATATAATCAGGAATTTTCTAAATTCTTCTCTCGATACTTGGTCGAGAAGTTCGTAGTTTTTCAAAATTAAAAACTTCTTATGGACAAGTTATGTAAGCTATTTTAATCATTACATCCTTTTGAGAAATTCTGTTCTATTAAAAAGCTAGAGCACGAGAGATTTCAAACCCCATTAGGTAGCTGACTTCCTTACATTTATTTATCTCATTTTTCTCTTCCTGAATATGATTTAAGACATGTCAGTTCCTGGAGTTTAACAGTTCGTTGGCACATAATATTGAATCAGTTTTTCTACAATACTATTATTAAATGAATAAATAATAAATAGTTACCCTCATCTAAAGATTAAGAAGATTAAAACTGAGATAAAACCTAATAATTTTATCATTTCAGGGAGAATATCTAAAAATATCAATATTCAAATACGTACAGAAGAATTATAGGAACACGTACTTAGTGGTCAGTAATAATAATAATAATAATAATAATAATAATAATAATAATAATAATAATAATAATGTAATAATACATTATTCAGCCTGGCAATAAATGTTTCTATATACTCCTAATTGAACCGTTCAGCAAAGTAAACATATTACATTTTATCCGAAAGAACAACAAAAAAGTTCTCCTCATTCTTTACGAAATCACCTCAGAGTTTGTAGAGCGACATGATACCGCCACTGCTTGCCTTCATTACGTCAATGAAAAACACAGCGATGTACAGGAAACTCCTCGTACCCATTTGAATATCTGTGATTACACGACACCCACTTTGGTCACCGCTGGCTTAGAGTATTGGAGAACAGAATTATCAGCAACTCAGACGAGTCTACCGATGTTTCTAAACTGGCCGCCTACTGCTAGTATTTGTGTAACAACTCCATAGAGAATATTTGCTCTTAATGTGAATATTTGGAAAGCAATACAACAAGAAACATATTTAATTCGATTAATATCTTTATAATAAAAACTGAAATTGGTTTGAATAAAATGTTGTGATATTCGAAGTGACGAGCAGTGGTGAGGAAAATAAAGGGAACTTTGACAAGAATCCTGAATGTTGCTCCACAAAGCACTAGCAACCATTATGCTTTACACATACAAGCTCTTGCAACAAAAAATATTCCAGAAACCGTTGATAATGCTGTTCAGATTATGAACTTCAGCAAATTCTATTCACTTCAATCCAGGCTATTTGAAATTATTCTGTGCGAGGAAATGGGTAACCGGCATAAAGCACTTCTACTATTTCGGAAGTGAGGTTGCTACCTAGGGGAAAGTACTTGTCAGGCTTTTTGAACTTCGTTACGAACTGCTACAGAGAATTCAGCCAGAACAATTTTAATGTAAAGAAATGTTGACAAATTCATCCTGGCCAATGAAATTTGCATAACTTGCAGATATTTTTGCAAAGTTGAATGATATTAATTTGTCCTTCCAAGAAATGAATGTCACTATCTTTAAAACTTCATCTTTACAACAGAAACTAGAATTTTGGATATCTTCTGCAGAAAGGAAACCTTTTCTGTTTTGCTACATTGAACTAATTTTCGGCTGAAACATAATCTGCAATCACGAATGAACTTTCAAGGAGCATCTTGCAGCATTTACAGGGCTTGCGAGTACCATTAACAAATTCTTTTCCTGCGATTAATGAGAATGCAGTTTTTGTGTACGAAATTAATTTTTAACGACCTTCAAACCAACCAGTTTCAGTGGAACTGTTTTTGAAACATTAATTAACTTGGTTTCTAAATCTAATTTAAAAGAAATTCGATGACATACTTCTAACTTGGTGCAGTGTTGTGAAAGAATATCCTAATATTGCTAAGCATGCTATGAGTGCTTCTTCATTTCGCGACGACCTGCTTATGTGAAACAGGATTTTCATATTTTACTTCATCGAAAGGCATGCACAGAAATACTGTAGACTTGATGCAGCATCTGATGAAAGGATCAAATTCTCACCCATTATTTCTGATTTCATGAAAATCTGTGACGGTAAAAAGCAAAAATATAAATCTCATTAAATTTCCATATTCTCATTTTTTCACTTGACATGATTGTAAAATTTGTTTGATTATGTACTGATGTATTTAAAAATTAAACTTGATCGCTTGCTTAAAAATCAACACATTTTAGAGGTCCTAATCAAATAATTTTCATTAAATAGACGACTTAAAAGTTTTTAAAGCAAATAACAGAAGAATCTTTTCCATTATGATTTATTCATGAAACGTTTATGAAAAAAATATTCAGGTGAGAAAGTCATTTGTAACCACTGAAAAGCAATGTCTATTAACTTATGTCGTTCCTGAAATGAGCGATTAATATTGTATTATTTTTAGCTTTCACAAACATTTAAGTATTGTTGATTGCAAAATATAGGGACTATCAGTGTTCCGTACACATTTCCTAAAACGAACAGTGTTCCATAGTCATAAATGTTTGGAAACACTAACCTAGAAGTTTAAAATGAATGTGAAGCAATTATTGCAGTTGCTATTTTCGTATCATCGTTTCTGTGGAAGCGGAATCTGCGAACTAGTCGGCCGAGAGTCGTTTCGCCGCGTTGTGATTTCTCTACTATCTCTTCACTTAGACTAGTAGTTTGAAATGGACAAGAAAAAAAATAGTAATTATCATTATCATCTCATCGTTTCTGAATAGTCTCTGTAATCCTGAAGCAGGCATGCCAAAACCCTGCTCATTGTGCAGTCGCGCACATTGTGCATTTGTCTCTGTGCGATGTGCACTTTCTATTCCCCTAACTGGAGGGAGTGAATCGCCTTGGAGGGGAGCGCGACAGGGCTATATAGTAGACTACCTGCAGCAGCATATCAGCTTTTGTTTCAGTAACATAGTTTCAATACGGGTGCTGATTTGGCTGTGTCTGGAGTGAGTTATAATAAATAAAGTGAGGAGTTCACAGATAACGAAAAAGAGAAATTACGAATCATATAATATAATTGTCATAATCTTTTCCTCAGCCAACAATAATTATTTTAAAATGAAAGGCTTTCATCAGCCCATGTCGAGGAATAGTGTTGTGATAGTTTAGATCAAATTAGTAAAGTTCTCAAAATATGATATTCGCCAGCACTTATTTCTTAATCAGTACTCTCACGGCAAAACGAACTTGACAGTGGCGTTGTTTTGGAGTCTGTACTAACACAGTCATTAAAGGTTAGACGACTTACGACTTTTTTTTCATAAGCTGTTAAGACTGATGAGAATATAGTGAGGAATACATTTGAACTCTTGAGGTTGTAAGGAGCGAAGAAAGCAACTATTTGCAAGGCGGAAAATTTTTCTGGAAAAATATATGACAAATTTTCCATCTCACATCACTATATTACGTTAATATACTTACATTAATAAATCTTTAAACTTTACATAAAGAGAATATCATTGCTTCAAAGCTTGTGAGTACAGTTTTAATTTCTTTGAGTAGTGCTCCCAACTTGTCAATACTTGCTCTCAACGTTTTCCAAATAAACTATATGTGAATTTAAATTCTAAGCTTAATTTATATTATTTATTAATATTAAAGTTAATTTATATTGACATACAGTAAGGAAATGATTTTAGTGTAAAACCTTCACAATGTCCTACTGCATGTAATTAATAGGGAATATAATATTTTCTTCAACATTTGTGTACCAATGGTCGCAATAAATAATAATGTTTGACGAACAATAAAAGAGTAGGGTCTATTACTTTAAAATAATTAGTAGGCCTACCTACTACGTAAAATGAAATACTTGTTCGTTTTTTGTTGTTTCGAAATTACGGCAATATTTTTTTTTCTCCAAATATTAGACCTATATAAAAATAATATTAATAAATTATGCTTTACAATCAGTACTTTGTGAAGTATAACTGAGTAAGTCTAATTACAATCAAATATAGACACTGATAATAACTGTGTTTTTTCCTTCTGCTAAGTGTGTTTATAATGTCCAAATGCCTATTTAATCCAACCCTAGAAGCGCAGAATAGATTATTGTACACTCCTCCAACTAAGAAATGGTAAGAGCAACGCTTGAATGATGCAGTCTGCACAGACCGGCGATCCGCTCATATAACTACACATTGAGTGTCTCATTTCTGGCATGTCTGCCCTAAAGCATTACATATGAATTAAAATTATAGTTACCGTGCCATGGTTTCTAAATAGATTTCATAGTTGAAAAAAGACGTTGAATATTTAGGTAAAGAATTTCAGTTACAGTAATGGAGGCTTTGAATACACTCTGAGGTTTGAGAGAAATGTTAATATATATTATCTTAACGAATCTGAATGTTACATCTGTATATTAAGAACTTCAGTTACAATTTTCTCGCAGTCTTTGAATATCCTATGCATAATACTTTAGAAGGACGTTGACTGGGTTACTGTTGGCGTATTCTCTCGTCTCATGTCGCAGATCACGTTGGCACACGGGTGCAGGCCGTGACAGCAGCATTGTATTCGTCCGTCGCCACTAGCGTGACATTAATCAGTTCCGTTGTGCTGAAGTTAACATGTACTTCGTGGAAGTACACGGAAGCCGAGCTGTCAATTGAAAACAACCTCATACGCAGAATGCCTATGTTTAGCATATACTGGCACTTTGAAAACTTTTTCGTGGAACATTATGCAGATGGCCTCTTTTCTTTTTCTGGAAAATATTCTCTTATGACATATTCGCCGTGGATTTTCTAGATATGAAAAAAAAAAAGGTTGCATTTCAAATTTTTGTACATGCTGTGTCTTAGAAAAGCCTCCTTCGACAGAGAGCTACATAATTAAATGTCGAACGTAACACATCATTAGCCTGAACGTTGACGCGTTTAGTAACAAACTGACAATTGAGTGTAATCCCAAAATTCGCTCAGTCCATTTGCCCATTACGATGATTTATACATAGGGTAAAGGTTGGTAATATTGTGATAGGTTTTTTTTTTTTTTTTTTTTTTTTTTTAACTGAGCGAGAGCGAGTTTGTCCAGAAACTTATTCACGAACATTCCCTTAATAAGTCGACGCAAGAAATCCGATCTTCCTCTCGCTCAGTAAAATTGTAGTAAATTCTCAAAAAGAACTATCACAGTATTACTCATATCACAATATTACCAACCTTTACCCTATATGTGATTATGTTTCAGCCCCCATTCATTTAATTTTAAGCATGTTTTCTTCCAAAACAACGCCAATCATTATCGAAAGCAGGCCTGGAGAACCCGTAAGTAGGGGAAATATGACGTCAGCCTCACTCCGCTTCTATTGGGGATGATCGACTTCCGCGTAGAGTTGTTTACATTCTCTGCCCTTGCAAAGGTTCATCAGTAGCGGCATGTAATTTTCAAAAAGGATTGTATTAAATTCATTGTATTTATAATGTGTTATCTCGTTTCAAGGTTTACAATTATGCTAGATTTCCTGTCGGTAGTTCCTTTGAGATTTCTTTGCATCTAACTTGCTTTAGATTTTCGAAAACTTTCCTCCTATCATCACCTACGGAAACATAAATTTATAGCATTTAAGTAATGAAAATTGAAGGTCACTATTAATTTCAATTCAAAATGAACACAACGAGTGACGTCCTTAATTTAACAGTATATAAATAAATAATTAATATACAGTTCGTAATAATGAACTTACCCGAAAGTTTGTGCATTCCATTATTCTTAATAGCCTATGGGCTTTGTTGAAATGGATTTAATATTGAAATGATGAGTGGAAATAAATTGGGTGGGATACAGTATCCAAGCAGTTCTTTCGTCTTCAACAACAAAATAATCAATCATATTCCGATTTTCTTTGGAAGTAGTATTTCTTAACGGGTTTAGATTTTGCCATATTCCAGTTCTCTTTAAACTGCAGTACTCATATTGTGTATTTATATATATTTTTTATTTATATATTTACTTATTTATATATTTATTTATTTGGCTGGAGTGCGTTACAAGTTGAATGACAGCATTGACATCCGGTCATATAGCTATCACTCACTTATCAACATACAATTTATTTATCGTCCTATTACTAGTAAAACCAGTTAAGACCAGTAATGCAAGTTTTGTAAAAACAGGAATTAAAAATTTATTAATGCACGAAAAATCATAATAAATTCTTCAAATAAAGTTTGGTTTGTTGCCTGCATGCAACATTTCAGACTTATTTCATTTTAATAGAATGCAGAGCACGGAAAGACAAGTCGGGGACTGTACTTAACTTATTTTACACAAAAAGTGGATTTAATCGGCTTTACTAGTAATAGGACGATATATGCATAGGTAGATTTTCTTACATTATATGCACACATACATTTTAAAATTTATTTTACATGTCTTTTAACTTATCTATTTTCCTTATTCATTTTTCTCTTATTTTCTAAAGGTATATTCCTAAGGATTTTATTATCTGTTCATTTGTAATTCTTGATAGCGTATTGTACACCTGCCGCCGCGAGAATGAATGTTGATGCAGCCGAGCCTACTGTAACTAGAAAGCCATGACCGCACTGGTAGAAAAGGTGGGTGGGGGTAAGAAGGGGTAGTAAAGCAGTCGCTCTGAGGAGCTACAGTTCTGCAGGTCTGATCTAAAGGATTGTGTTATTGTGCATAACACTTGAAACTTGCAAAGTCCGTAGACCGATGGATACGAAATCTAGCTCAGTCCTTTCATTTGGCATGAAACATCTACACTCGACCTACAAGGATAGAAAAATTGTAATGGTTTTTCTGTAAACTCTGACGTCACTTGCGGTACCATGGAAACAGAAGTATAAGATGAACTTTGTACTTTGTTTTCCACGAGGTCCGTCTCGCTCCGTTCTCAATTTAATTTGCCCCAAATTCCCTCGCAAGAACGCGTGCGTACTTCTTTCTGTTTTCCCGTATCATCTTCGTTCATTGTTATTGATCTTTTCCAAACGATTTATCAGCTATTGGTGACTCAACAGTCAAGCGAGGATAATAATCATACCCCCCACCCCAATCTCTCACACAAGTAAGAATCTTAATCTCTCCCTCACTCCCTCAGCGAGGAGACCGACATGCTCATTTCCTGCTACAATTGTAGTTAGCTGGAGCTGGATGTTTTTACCAGTCTACGAGGTGAGTGTAAGTCTTACAGATGAATCATCACTTAATCGTGCTTGCTCACCGCTACCGACGCAACTCGACCCGCATTCTTGTCATGGTTTCCGAGCTGGAACTCTGTTGGTATTATACTGGTCGTAAGCAGGGTGCGAATTAACGGGGGGAATAGGGGAGATTCCCCTCCCCCCTATTGGAAAGTTATCTCCCTCTTATAAAGTCATATTAACATACCTACCAGGGATAACTTCTATCCCCCCTCACAAAATATAATTGTTTTAATATGAGTATACTTTATAAAGTATGAAGTAAGCAAAGAACATAATATTAATGTATTAATTGTACTTAATCCATTAATTTTATTACACAGAAGATTAATAAAAAATTGTCTGACCAAAAATATGGATTACCCAACAAATTTAATTTATACAGATTTTAATGTATTGCCTATTGAAGAAACTTATAAATATAATTTACTAACTTACTACCACAGAAATCAAATAAAACATAAATCTAATCGACATGAATATCGTACTCGAAGACAATAGTGTACTTTCCCATTAATTGAGCCTAAATGTTATACAAGTGCAGCTCTTAAACATGGTGCTAGTTTCGGCTCAAGACTTTGTAATAAGATTACAAACCATTTTCCAAATTCGAAATATTTTAAAATTGAAGCTTTTAAAAAAGAAATTTGTAAAATTATCCGTGATATATAATATTAACAAATGTATTTTTTTACCTTTTATTTCTGTCGACTTTGTATATTCATGTTTTTATTGAATATCACTGGCTTCTGTTGGATTGTCAATTTATATTAAATGTGTATTTTTCTCTTTTTTTCTCTTTCTTCTTTATTCTTGCTCTTGTGTTGTATTTATTGGTTTGAATTAAGTTACTTACTGTATTTAGTAAACTGTCCTCGTAAATTTTATGTTATATTATTGACTAAGACCACACCGTACACGAGCCTGGCTCTTACGGTAGTGGCTAGAAACATTTTTGTTTTATAAATGTAATTTGTATTCACTAGCTAGTTAAAATAAAATAAAGAAATAGATAGAGTATTATCATCACCGACAACAATCAATAACTTAGGAATTATACAGTCATCTTATTTTAAGTTGCTCATGAATATAATTATTATTATGATCAAGATGCAAGATAAGCAACTCAGTGGGACCAAGCGTTGAGCTGTATCGAATGAGGGTAATAATAATTTTACGTGTGGTATTCTCCTCTGGCATTCTCTATCTAGGATTCTATCCCCAATCATCAGAAATCTTAATTCGCACCCTGGTCGTAAGCAATACGCAAACCCCTCTTTTGCTTTGTTTACACATGTGGTGAGCTTGAGCTGTAATGGCTTAATATTATCAACTTCTGTTTGATTTGAACGAAGCAACTCCCTTACATTTCGGTGGAGTAGGCCTACTATACTCTTTTTTTTAAAGGCATGTTATATGGATTCCGATAAGCTAATATATAGGAATTAATTAATATTATGTATTTGCCGTCTTGATAGACGGCACACACATTCAGTACTGTAAACAATATGTATATTTGGGACAAGAAGTCAGCCCAACTGAAAAGAGGGACACAGAAATTTGAAGGAGAATTAACCTAGCATGGGGGAAATTCTGGGGACTCAAATTCCTGCTCTTGGACAAAGATATTAATATACAATTAAGACTGGAAGCCCTACGGATCTGTATCATACCGACCCTAACATATGGCAGCCAAACCTGGTGTTGACTAAAAAACAAGCACAGAAGATACAGGTATGCCAACGCAAAATGGAGAGAAAGATATTAGAGATTAAACTACAGGACAAAGTAGGAAATGAAGAACTGAGATTAAAAAGCCGTATCGAAATGGCCTGCAAGACAGCGAGAAGACTAAAAATGGAAATGGGGAGGACATGTAGCCAGACTACTCGCCGACAGATGGGCATACGCCACTACAGTCTGGGACCCAAGGAGGGGAAGAAGAGGAAGGGGTAGACCAAGAAGGAGATGGGCACAGGACTTCGTTGACATGATAGGACCGCAGTGGACGCGTATTGCGAGAGACAGAGAAAAGGGGAAAGACATAATTTTAGATTTAGAATAAGTAACAGTAGAGCAGAAAACAGTGAAGTGAAGTAAAGTGAGGAGAAGTGAAGGACTCAACTTTGAATAAGGCCCACAGGGACAGCTCACCCCGTGAGCAAAGTAGAGCTGCCCTACTGATGGTAGGAGGCCCTTGCCTGCTAAGGATGTAATGGGCTTTTCTAATCTTCTAATTATAATTTGCCGTCTCGGATAGCTTATCAAATTCGAAGTGAAAATTTATTCACTAAGTTAGCATAACTTGTAGAACGATGTTAAATCGATGAACTTTTTCGGCAATGATTTGCCATCTTCAGATCATTGAGATGTGAATGTTACAATGTATGAATACTTTACAAGGTTAGAGTACGAACAATGTCAGTTAACATATAAAATAGTTAAAATATATAAAATAATTTTTGCTAATTACTAAGTTATTTAAAATGTAACAATAAAACAGTGAAGAAAATTAATGTTTAGTATCACAATTGGTATTGTTTTGAGCTGTTTTCCTGGCACTATTAGTTAATTCTTGTGACTAAAGTTAGTGACAAATTCTTCCATAAGGAAGATCGTTGCATGTTGTATGGTTCAACCAGGCCATATGTAACTGCAAATATTCAAACGAAAAGAATCAAACTTTTTTGTTTAGTATATACGAAACTGTGTTTAACTATAACCAGTGGTCAATGCATTTTCAAAAGAATTTTTTGTATGCGGAACTTACATATTATGTTGGAAGCTGCGTGGATGTCGTGGGGTAAAGCGGCTGGACTGAAGGACACAAGCATACTTACAATCTGCGTACGAAAATGTTACGTGAGGTGGGTGGGGTTTGGAAGGCACAGATAATGGAGGCTTATAATTGTTGATGAATTTAAATAAATTAAACAAAGGATTATGCACGTTAGGGAGCTGCTCATTGAGAAGTGAAGTTCCTAGATTAAATTCTTTTGCGAAAGAAGTAATGCACTTTTCGTTAGAAAATATGAAAGTATGTAAAGAAGTACAGTATATTCCAGCATTTTAAAACTACAGCACAAGGTATAAAGTCCGATTTAAATCTACAATTCATCTTTTTGGAATTCAAAATTAGTGCAATAAATGCCGCTCACGTTTCGTTCCAAAATAGTACGATAAAGGGATGACTATTTCCTTTTCGTTAAAACATTTGGCGTCACGCAGTATATCTTGCACTTCGAGAATTTTTTCCAAATGATATCATTCGCATTGACTTTCATCACCTTCTGACCATTCCTCTTGCTTTATTGGAAGATGTAGAAGATAATTTAGACAAAATAGCAGACAGTTTTTAAGACGATGCCCAAGATCTTTTTGAATACTTCATGCAAGAAACCATCTAGCAAGAGGCAGAAGAGGGCTATCTCCAAGATTTTCGACCGCACTTTGGAATGTCTATGGCCAAGAGATAAACAGAGTGTAAAGTACTAATAATTGAATAGTCATTTTAGAAAGTGTTTTATTCCATGTTTTATGAAGTCAGTTACAAAAGTTATTGTAACCTATTCGTCATATTTGAATACATCTTTTTGTTAGGAAATGACATTACTTCATGGATTCATTAAGATGTACAGAAGCTGCACAATTTTCACAGCACATTTGAAAAGGCCCCATTCCTGGAACAAGGCCATTTTTATGGAGAACTGATTGCTGTTGTGATTTCGGAAGAAAGTCTTTCTAAATAACTGACTCAATTATGTGGAAGGGTAACACTTCCGTTTTCAAAAAATCATTAGCACACATCATTCGAATATTCGGACGTTTTTAGAACACATTGAAACAGATCATTCGGAAATCCAAACGGCGATTCTACAGTTATCCGTGGGACACGTAAACATCCAATAACTTGTTAAAAAGGTAGTCTATAATATCCTGAAGCAACGACAACTGGAACAAATTATGGGTAGATATCAAACACAATATTGTAAACATAACAACATTAACGTGTATTTGAGAATCATAAGTTACAAAATTAAATTGTATTCGATAGAACATATGTCTCAGTGAAACTTACAGCAGAGTCCGTATAGGTTAGTTTCTGCCAGATGCGTTTCCAATTCACTATAGGCTAAAGCAAGGAGATGCACTATCACCTTTACTTTTTAACTTCGCTCTAGAGTATGCCTTATTTGAAGGATTCGTAACAAGCTGTTTTTTTACGGTGATGGGTTGTTAGCCCTTCGCCCAACCCCCAAGCTGGAAGACCACCCCTTATCGGCTGTCCACGACTGCTTATTCAAGATATTCGCAGCTACCCTCCATATCTGGAGGCCGTCTTCTCCATCCGCAACCTGAGGAAAAACTAAGAAAAGGAAACCGTGGTTTGATGAAGATTGTTCCATTGTAGTAGATAGAAGGAAACA
This sequence comes from Periplaneta americana, assembly GCF_040183065.1. Lineage (NCBI taxonomy): Eukaryota > Metazoa > Arthropoda > Insecta > Blattodea > Blattidae > Periplaneta > Periplaneta americana. The sequence continues at coordinate 140,992,939 of NC_091132.1, forward strand.
GGCAAAATTGAAATTCTTACAGGATCCAATTGAGGAGAATAGAGATAATTATTTCAATGAAAAGATGGGAAGCAAGTCGTACACTTAGGAATAAAAAGAGAGATTACTTGAAGGAAAAACTGAATGAGGTAGAAACAAATAGTAAGAATAAAAACATTCGAGATTTATATAAGGGTATAAAGGAATTTAAAAACGGATCTCAGGCAAGGGTAAACGTGATTAAGGATGAAAATGGTGACTTGCTTGCAGACTCTCATTCAATCTTCAACAGATGGAAAAACTATTTTGGGCAACTACTAAATATACATAGGCCAAATAGAAATGATCGGGACGAAATTCAAATACAAACTGCTGAGCCATTTATACCGGAACCCACACTTTCTGAAGTCGAAATTTCAATAGAAAATCTGAAAAAGTACAAGTCTCCAGGTATTGATCAAATTCCAGCAGAATTAATACAAGAGGGTGGAAGGGCATTATCTAGCGAAATTTATAAACTTGTACTTGCAATTTGGGAAAAGGAAACTGTACCAGAACAATGGAAGGAGTCCATAATCGTACCTATTTTTAAGAAGGGGAACAAGACTAACTGTAGTAACTTTCGAGGAATAACACTTTTGTTGACATCGTATAAAATTTTGTCGAATATCCTTTTGAGAAGATTAACTCCATATGTAGATGAAATTATTGGGGATTATCAGTGTGGTTTTAGGCGTAACAGATCGACTACTGATCAGATTTTTGTATTCGAGAGATATTGGAGAAAAAATGGGAGTATAAGGGTACAGTACATCAGTTGTTCATAGATTTCAAAAAGGCGTATGACTCGGTTAAGAGAGAAGTTTTATATGATATTCTTATTGAATTTGGTATTCCCAAGAAACTAGTTAGATTAATTAAAATGTGTCTTAGTGAAACTTACAGCAGAGTCCGTATAGGCCAGTTTCTATCTGATGCTTTTCCAATTCACTGCGGGCTGAAGCAGGGAGATCATTGTCACCTCTACTTTTTAACTTTGCTCTAGAATATGTCATTAGGAAAGTTCAGGATAACACAGAGGGTTTGGCATTGAACGGGTTACATCAGCTTCTTGTCTATGCGGATGACGTGAATATGTTGTGAGAAAATCCACAAACGATTAGGGAAAACACAGAAATTCTATTTGAAGCAAGTAAAGCGATAGGGTTGGAAGTAAATCCCGAAAAGACTAAGTATATGATTATGTCTCGTGACCGGAATATTGTACGAAATGGAAATATAAAAATTAGAGATTTATCCTTCGAAGAGGTGGAAAAATTCAAATATCTTGGAGCAACAGTAACAAATATAAATGACATTCAGGAGGAAATTAAACGCAGAATAAATATGGGAAATGCCTGTTATTATTCGGTTGAGAAGCTTTTGTCATCTAGTCTGCTGTCAAAAAATCTGAAAGTTAGAATTTATAAAACAGTTATATTACCGGTTGTTCTATATGGTTGTGAAGCTTGGACTCTCACTTTGAGAGAGGAACATAGATTAAGGGTGTTTAAGAATAAGGTTCTTAGGAAAATATTTGGGGCTAAGAGGGATGAAGGTACAGGAGAATGGAGAAAGTTACAGAACGCAGAGCTGCACGCATTGTATTCTTCACCTGACATAATTAGGAACATTAAAACCAGACGTGTGAGATGGGCAGGGCATGTAGCACGTATGGGCGAATCCATAAATGCATATAGAGTGTTAGTTGGGAGGCCGGCGGGAAAAAGACCTTTGGGGAGGCCGAGACGTGGATGGGAAAATAATATTAAAATGGATTTGAGGGAGATGAGATATGATGGTAGAGACTGGATTAATCTTGCTCAGGATAGGGATCAATGGCTGGCTTATGTGAGGGCGGCAATGAACCTCCGGGTTCCTTAAAAGCCAATAAGTAAGTATGTATGCCATTAGGAAAGTTCAGGATAACAGAGAGGGTTTGGAATTGAACGGGTTACATCAGCTTCTTGTCTATGCGGATGACGTTAATATGTTAGGAGAAAATCCACAAACGATTAGGGAAAACACGGAAATTTTACTTGAAGCAAGTAAAGAGATAGGTTTACGTCTCGTGACGAGAATATTGTACGAAATGGAAATATAAACGTTGGAAATTTATCCTTTGAAGAGGTGGAAAAATTCAAATATCTCGGAGCAACAGTAACAAATATAAATGATACTCGGGAGTAAATTAAACACAGAATAAATATGGGAAATGCCTGTTATTATTCGGTTGAGAAGCTGTTATTATCCAGTCTGCTGTCAAAAAATCTGAAAGTTAGAATTTATCAAATAGTTATATTGCCGGTTGTTCTTTATGGTTGTGAAACTTGGACTCTCACTTTGAGAGAGGAACATAGGTTAAGTGTGTTTGAGAATAAGGTGCTTCGGAAAATATTTGGGGCTAAGAGGGATGAAGTTACAGGAGAATGGAGAAAGTTACACAATACAGAATTGCACGCATTGTATTCTTCACCTGACATAATTAGGAACATTAAATCTAGAGGTTTGAGATGAGCAGGGCATGTAGCACGTATGGGCGAATCTAGAAATGCATATAGAGTGTTAGTTGGGAGGCCGGCAGGAAAAAGACCTTTGGGGAGGCCGAGACGTAGATGAGAAGATAATATTAAAATGGATTTGAGGGAGGTGGGGTATGATGATAGAGACTGGATTAATCTTGCTCAGGATAGGGACCAATGGCGGTCTTATGTGAGGGCGGCAATGAACCTCCGGGTTCCTTAAAAGCCAGTAAGTAAGTAAGAACCAGAAGAAGAAAGAGAACGTTAACAACTATAGGCAAATCGAAGAGAAGAATATATTTAATATGGAATAATAATAATACTATTATTATTATTATTATTATTATTATTGTTATTATTATTATTATTATTATTATTATTATTATTATTATTATTATTATTTGCTTTGATCGTGATATCACATGGACGAAAAATCCTTGTGGACGAATAATGAAAGTGGATGAAAATGGAGTGGAGGAAGATATATATTTGCAGTGGAGGAAATATTAGTGTAAACGAAAGATAAGAGTAGACGAAAAGGCAATGGACGGAACTCATGTGGACGACAAATCTGGGAACCCTGAATATATGTTATTATCCAATTAGTAATGAGAATGAATGGTGATAGTGTCAGAAAATTGTCACTTCATATATTCGTTAACTCTGTACTGAAGGATAGACGTAATGTTTTTTTCTTTATTTTACTTTTCATTTGAATATGAACTAGTGTGGTAATACTGCTATTTTCAAAATGATAAGAGTAATGGATAAGATTATTTACATAGATATGTTATAAAGGTAGAGGTATCCCCGTCACATGCCATGAAGGCACTTGTGGGGGGGTATGGAGATAGAGCCCCATGCTTTCCATGATCTCGGCACTAGAATTAGGTGGTGTGATCGGCACCACGCTCTGACCGCGTTTTACCCCTGGGAAAGACCTGGTACTCAATTTTATAGGAGGGTGAGTGAACCTCGGGGCCGTTCTGAAAGTTTGATAACGAGAAAAAATCCCGTTACCACTAGGGATCGAACCCCGGACCTTCCGGTCCGTAGTCCACATAAGTATTGTAGGAATACAAAAAAAGAAAGAATCTGCAAAGAATTCCATAGATCCCTCAGTTATGCCTGTGGGAAGTGGGTGTAGCGGCGAAAAAAAAACTGAACAGGGTTATAAATGCAAACCCCAGTTTAAAGTAAAGGAATATTGTGTTGTAATATATTATTTATTTGCAGAAAGAATGGTTAATGTTATACAAGCAAATCTTTTGACATAGTAATACTGTAGACCAATAAAATTGATGAAAGAGGACAGAAAGGGAAAGGCTATGTCGTAGCTTAACTCTGAAATTCGCTACCTGCTAGCATCAGGGACTATCGAAATAAAATTTAATAAACGCAAACTTACTAGGCACTTGGTCAGTAATTGATTTCTTGTAAATAGTTTCCGTAATCTATCACAAAATATTTCAATATCCAGTAATTTAATCACTATACAATTTTGTTATTCTAGGTTTAATTTGTAATTCAGTAAATATAAAATATTCTTTGTTTTTTCGTACTTTGATTTTTATTGTAATTGTAATTGTAAATTTCATACTAATTGTAATTTTATTTGTAATTGTAATTGTAAATTTGATACTAATTGTAATTTTATTCTTCATATATAGTTGGAATCTCCTGGTAGAGGGGCAGAGAAGGCCTGACGGCCTTATCTCTACCAGGTTAAATAAATAAATACTAATACTAATGTCGTGTTTCGAGACGGCTCGGAGTTCACTGCCTCGACTACGAACTGTGAAGGAATCGTTGCAGTCCGCAGGCAGGCCTGCGTGAGCTTTGCGTACTGGCAGCTTCGGGCTCAGTCGGTCTAGAGTTCATTGCCTTGAGCTCGAACTTTGAAGCAGAAGTTCACAAGGATCGCGTGCAGGCTTGGCGGGCTTATTGTTGTACAGGTAGTCGACTGCAAACCCATGATCTGCCCGTGCATATCTCTAATACTGGCCCACTTTAGGCATTGACTAATAACAGTTTCCCTTTTAGAATATCCAAGTTAGAACAAGCTTAATGTGATGGACAGAATAGTTAAGTGGCCTCAATTCTATATCATAGAGAATTCAAATAAATCTAAAATCTCAACTTGGTCGTTTATCTGGTTGTTTCCACAAGTACATGGTGACGATTCGCGAGTCTTATCTTGTCTTTAAAATTCGTATGAAGCGTCAGGCGTAATGCTAGGACTGAGTCGTTCTAATCTACAAGACTGCAGTGTCATTGAGTGATGCAGATGGTTTTAATTCGTGGTTTGATCTCTGGACGACTCATGCACTTACAGTTCTTGAAAAGGAAGTAAGCGATGATTACGAAAAAAGGAAAAAGAATGAGCTCTAGGTGGAAAGATGAAATAAGAATGATAATGCAAGAAGGATGAGTATATACGGTTGCTGATGGTGCAAGAAGGATGAGTACATACGGTTGGTTGGTTTTCTGTAGTGAAAGGTCTCCGCTTTAGACTTCGCCCATTCAACTCAAGGCTTGTGATAAATTTGTCGGATCCTGTGAGTTTTGAGGGACGAGAGATTGTGGTGTTAGATTTTTCTTGTTTTGGTCCCCCCCACTTCATGAAGTCGTTACCTACCTTATGAAAGTTATGAATAAGGACCGGATTTTTATGTAATATCAAGGTGTGAAATATGTAAGAAAAATAAGCTGAATATGTACTAAAATATGTAAAATCATGAAAATATTTAATATCAATCTGGCAGGTATAGGATAGGTAAGACTCTCCAGTTGTGATTTCATAGAGCACCTGACTTTTTTACCCCACACTTGACACATTACTATTTTTCCATCGCAATCCATAATTTTATTTTTGTCGTTAAGGTTGAAGATACAGGGGCCATTTTAGTTAGTTAAAAGCAGTAGATAAACTCACTTGCACTTTATACTGTAAGTACTAAAACTAGAGAACTGAGTAAAATGAATAACATAACAGTACTGCAAGCACTGTTTCTCTTTATTGGATTAGGACAAAATAAGAGGAGATGTGGGACACATGCATTTCAGCTGCTCCCTGTAAGAAACAAAGTACTGTACCTACTAAAACCTCAAACTATAGGCATTTACAAATTCTTGTTTGAAAAGTGACATTCCTGTCTCATTCATAAGGGTAGAATTATTCCAGCCGAGAACCATATTTTCTGATTCTTCGGAAAATCCCATTAACGTATAGGTCTACTAAATTTAAAGTAAAGGGGGTCAAGCAATGACCTGAAAAGCTTTTTATTTTAATCTTTCAACATCTTTCCAGTTTATTCCTTTACTCGAGCTTCTTTTCAAAATTCGCTTACTTTATTGCGGCTCATGTCAGACTTGACATGGGTTTTCCCTGGAAGGATTAGGAAGAGGGTGGGTAAGGTTGCAAATTGCATGGGAACGGTTTGTTACGACGTGTGCAGAACAATTATAGTTCGAGACAAATCATGTAGTCCTCGTCCCACTCCATCGAAAGAAGGCAACGCTACTTTCTGAGTGATTTTTACAATACAAGGTAGTAGTTTGAGAAAGGTTGCCTTTTGTTCACTCATATTTATAGTGGGCGGTATGGAGTGAGTGTCTCTATTACTTCCGGGAACTAAGGACGTTATGTTTCGTCCCGAAACAAGGACAGATTTTTCGATGAAAAAAAGTTCACCATTCCGTAATTGAGCATTACTCCGGTACCAAACTCCAAAAAGTTGCCAACGGGACATAGCCCGCCACGCCACTGAAAATATAATTAATATCGGTTAGGTTCGCAGATATACGCAACCAAGCAAACAATGTTTCATACAGGTAATGATGCCGGAATATAAATATATAATTTGTTGTGACAGCAGAAAGCAGCTGGCATTTTATAACTCAAATTAAAATCAGAGTTTTTGAGTAAAAACATATAAATGTCCTTCATACAAATAAAAGACGTAGGCTATTGGGAGCTCTAATTTAGTAATGTAGCTAAATTACAACATTATGTTGAAGCGCACACCTGGGTTTACAAATTCCATGTGAAAGAAGAAAATAAAACATAATTCACTAACATTTAATATGGCTTTCATCAAAACGCTCCCTATTGCGACTGTGGAGTGTGGATTCAATACTGTGCAGATATTAGTGTTTATGCTATTCTAAACAAATAAATAGGGCCTTGTCTTCTTCACAAGATGCCTTGTACAGTAGTGACAAAAAAAACCGGACAGACGGAATAATCGAAGTCCCCGAAATGAGCCCCTGCGCATGCCACGCACGCATTCCGAAGATAGCGAGTAATCTATTGAAATTGTTGTAGTTTCGACTGCTGACGTAGCCCATTTCGAAAACCATGAGAAAATAAGCTGGTAAAATTCATATTCTGGGAATAATAAGTTAATTAAGTAGTAAAATATCGCTGCAATCTAATAGTATTGGGAATAAATTTGAATAAGGAACAAAAAAAGTTGCCTTACCAGGCAGGATTCGAACCACGAAAGTCTTAGTTACCAGTCTATCATGCTGTCACTGTGAACAAGGCTCTGAAATCAGCTACAAGGGTCGGTCCGGTTTTTTTTGTCACTACTGTACATTCAGGGACACACAGATATTCATAAAAATGCAGACTATAGTGAAATCAACAAGTCGAAAAATGAATTTTGTCCAGCTAGATTAAGAAAATCGCTTCTGTGCATCGTAGGCGATTACGGAGCACGGGGCATTGAGAGGATCAAAATATTCGTGGAGGGGGATGGCTCACTCTGTTAGTTCGTGGAATCAACACCAGTAAATTTACAACGGACGGGTAGTAATTTGGTTTGACTTAGATTGGAAACTTTTGTATTATGTTATGCACTGGAATTGTTTTATATTAATAGCATGCTGTGTCCTTCAGGCAACCCTTTTCTTATGGGTGGCCACCTTATGGCAAATTACTGTTCTTATTGATTTTATTTGTCGTCTATCTAAAGATGGATCAACCCATCTCTAGTTTTGTACCTAATTGTAACTATATTATTATTATTATTATTATTATTATTATTATTTTGTCTACCCCTGTGGAGTAACGGTTAGCATGCCTGGCTGTGAAACGAGCGGGCCCGAGTTCAAAACTTCAAATTCAGGTTGGGACAAGTTCCCTGGTTGAGTCTTCTCAGAAGTTTCCTCTCAACCAATTGAAGCCGAATTTCGGCGATGGACTTCGGACTCATTTCGCCATCATTTCTTCACATGTCATTATTATCATTACCATAGCGGGTTAGAGCGGCCTGCGTGCGAGGACAGTCCCAATCCGTGCCCTCCCCTAAAGGGAGAATAATAGATAACCCGGGTTAAGTTCATGGTGCAACATGAACGCGGCCGTTCGGCGACAAATATTCACAGAACAGGAAGGGTAAGCACAGTAAGCCTCAGGCTACGGTGTAGGCCTTTGGGCTCCTCCTCCGTATAAAACAAAATATTATTTTGAGGGGAGAGGATTCTAGCCGTAACATCCTTATCATTAGAGCCATGACATCGGTATATTTGTATTAGTCTGAGGTGAACATACTACAGAATGTAGTCGGCGTGTTTGAAGTACAGATAGCGGAAGCTAATTTGACACACGCCTAAGCAAGCACGTTCCGTGTTTTGTATACGATTATTGCATATTATAAAATCAAGACAATACTTTCATTGTATATAAGGGCTAATATCGGAAAGGTCAAAATGCTGGTGAGGTTGAGAATAATTGTTGGAAATCATATTAAAATTGTCAAAAATGTGGTACAACATAAGTATTTGGTAATACAAAAAAACGGTGGTTTCAATTCATTATGCAATATTGCAAGAGTTTTGTCAGATGACAAGTGCGCTTGTTATAAATTTGTAGAAATGGATGATGTGAAATATTTTACATATGCGCTCTTGGTTTCAGCCGATGTTGAAAACAGTTTTTCCGCACACAGCGTTATACTATCGGACACTCGGCGGTTATTTTCATTTGAAACTTTGAAAATTAATGTTGTTTATTGCAGCAGGAACCGAAACCAGGCGAACAATATGCAAGAAAAGAAAGGTACGAAATAGATGTGATAACTAAATTAATGTAACAGTTAAATATAGGGAAAGTAAAATTGTACGCCGTATACGTTTTCGGCATTCTAAAACTGTAATGCAAAACTCTAATTATTAAAAGAAAACCATCTTTTCAGACATATGTTTTACGACATTTTTGACAATTTAAGTATGATTTTCAACAATTATTCTCAACCTCACTAGCATTTTAGACCTTTCCTATATTAACCCTTATACAAGGTGTTTCAAAAATATGGGGCATAATTTCAGGTATGTATTACCCAAATGTAGACAATCAAAATAGTTCATTACAACATGTGTCCGGAAATGCTTCATTTCCGCGTTATGGCCTTCACAACATTGAAATTCACCGGAACGTTTTTCTTTCCGCAGGTCGTTGTCATTACAGAAGATGTTCAAAATGTCCACCTCCTGCTTGAATAAAGACCTCACATCCATGTCTCATTGACCTGCGAACACGATCCCAAACTCCAGGAGTATTGCGTATGTCCTCAGAACATGCCACAATTCGATTCCGAAGGGATTCCAAATTAGGCACCGGAGACGAATAAACCAATTATTTTAAATGGCCCCACAAGTAGAAATCGAGAGGGTTCAGATCAGGTGAGCGTGGAGGCCAAGCAATTGGGCCACCTCTACCTAACCATCGATCAGGAAACCTTCGATCCAAGTACCGGCGAGCCGTACGACTGAAGTGTGCAGGAGCGCCATCATGCAAGAAGTGAATGTGTTAACGATTGATCAGTGGAGTGTCTTCTAAAACATGAGGTATGATGTTTTCCAGGAAGTTTGTGTACGCCTGCCCCGTAAGTCTGTTTACAAGTACATGGGGTCCAACTAATCGATCACCAATGATACCGGCCCACATGTTGAGGGAGAACCGCACCTGGTGATGAGATGGAACAGTTGCACGTGGGTTTTCATACGCCCATACATGCTGCTTGTGGAAATTTGTTATGCCATCTCGTGTGAACTGTGCTTCATCTGTAAATAATACTAAGGCAGGAAAGTTCGGATTTACACCACACTGCTGCAAGAACCACTGACAGAACCTAACTCGTGCAGGGTAATCTGCTGGTGACAGGGTCTGTACACGTTGCAAATGATAAGGATACAATTGATACTCTTTCAACAGTCTCCAGACAGTCGTATGAGGAACATTGACTTGCTACCCTTCGTGTGCTAATAGAAGGAGTCATGTTCACAGCCTCCAGAATCTCCTCCTGTACTTCTGGAGTTGTAGATCTTGGTCGTCCCCTTCCCAAACCAGGAGAGTTAAATTTTCCATACTCGCACAGACGGTAATGGAGACGTACAAATGTTTTCCGATCTGGACAGTGTCGCTGTGGGTACCTCTCCTGGTACAAACGACGAGCCAGCGCAGCATTGCCGTCCGCCTTACCGTACATGAAGTGTATCTCTGCCAGGTCTTGATTTGAATACATGTCGTACAGTCTAACGCCTACACAACACTGAATGTGACCTTCGCCTCGGAATGAACTGTCAGAGTGCCCTCTTAATGTCTCCTTTGACGGCAACGACCTGCGGAAAGAAAAACGTTCCGGTGAATTTCAATGTTGTGAAGGCCATAACTCGGAAATAAAGCATTTCCGGACACATGTTGTAATGAACTATTTTGATTGTCTACATGTGGGAAATACATACCTGAAATTATGCCCCGTATTTTTGAAACACCTTGTATACAATAATTGTATTGTCTTGATTTTATAATACGCAATAATCGTATACAAAACACGGAACGTGCTTGCTTAGGTGTGTGTCAAATTCGCTTACGCTGCCTGTACTTGAAACGTCGACTACATTCTGTCCGGTGTAGTGCGTTCACCTCAAACTAATACAAATATACCGATGCCACGGCCCTACTTATCACATAAGAAAAATACCCAGTTGTTTCCTAGCATAGACCTCTCTTTTAATACGGCTAGGCCCTATGTGCATTCAGTAACAGATCGTAAAGATCTCGCCTTAAATGATTAATGAGAGAAATAGGGAAAAGTTTGTTAACGTGGGCATTTATATTATTTATAATACAAGATTATGAGTGAAATATTCGATATCTCGAGTATCTGTGAAATTATGCGATGCCATACACAAGAGTATTGAAGTCATCACAATATCCTCAATTAATTAAATTTGTTTCAGAAGTTAATCAATGTTCCGCAGCACGTGTAAGTGTGAACAGTTTTTTCTTTCATGAAACTTGACAAATCTAGGCTAGGAATCGACTTACAATCATTTACGTTCAGTTTTAAGAATTGCAACTGCTAACGTAATATTAGCCTACCTGATATAGAGAATGGTATATTTAAAAATGAACGACTACAGTAGGTCCTTCAAATGAGAAATGAAATGTTCTAATTTAGGAGAAAGTGTTTTGACATTATACACATTGAAATTGCAATAGATGAGCAATGAAATGAAAGTATACAGGGCTAATTAAAAGTCCCGCATCACCTAAATAACTTTTGAAGCATGTGGTTCAGTGACATGAAACTTGGTATGTGAGGATAACCATATACCAAGAACTCAATAATGGTATTAAGTTATTTCGGTGGTGCGGGACTTTTAACTAACCCTGTATAAATACAGTAATTACCTCTTTGTTTTTCAGTTTGTTTTTATTCCAGTCTTTGTTTTTTTCTTTCAATGCTTTGTGACGCAATTAAATTACATAGGCCTACTCTTTCTCTTAAAAGAATATAATAACTAATCCGTGGCGCTACAGCCCATAAAGGACCTAAACCGACCAGCCGGCTGCTGGCCTCACGCCCACATGCCGAAGCAGAGGTGGACGATCATCCAACCAGAATGGAGGTATCGTGTGGTTAGCACGATGATCTTAAAAGAATATACTACATTATTTAATGTTAAGTAGGCCTACTATAAAATTATAAATAAATTGTCATAAAATCATGATTATATGTCACAAATATTTCAGTTTTCAAATAATGTTTGAGCCTTAAGTATTCCTTTGTCTTTTGTAGAAGTTGTTATGAAAATTCATTACAATTTATTTACTGCTGCTGATCATTATTGTATATGAGGTATCTCAGACAGTTATCACGTAAATTGTCTTATTTGTATGATTGTGATTTTCCCTACAACTACAATCCCTTACTGATCACTTTCTACACCGCTGCCAGAACGATAAGCAGTCGTAAGTACAGCTATAGGCCCATGCCGTCTTTTGCAGCAGAGCACGCGGCATATCGAATACCTTGAAAATCATAAGTTGTCGTGCTGATTACGTGACACCACTCTCATACGATATGATGTAGATGTAGAAGACGATAGGATCTGATGATGTGGAATACACGATACTTCTACGAGTTGGCCAGTGTCAAGAATGCGATTAGCATTGGCCTGGTAGGTTGAGATGCATGGGCATGGGCATTGAGGAAAGCTATGGTGCTATTAGGCATTCATAGGGTTACCATGAGAAGAAATTTTATAGGAGCACATGGAATCTAAAATAAGAGGACATTGCTGAAAAAAGAAGGACTTTTAAAAATTGGTATTAACAAAGTTAAAGATAAAAAGAATATCTCACTTTAGTCAGTTTTCTCACTAGTTGCTGGATCAGTATTATATCTGTACCCTACTTATCGGTGGAGCCCACTTTGTGCACAAGACCTTGAAGAGACGAACATATCTTGTAACAAATAACACAGAACATGTCCTTGAAATTATATTTCACCATGATGATACCTCTGACTGTCTTCGTTAGCATGCAATTTCGTTCTTTTGTCCATTGAGCAGATGTTAGGGAAAATACACTCTCAGCACTTCCATTATGATAAATAAATAGAATTGACATATTTTTAAGAACTATCGGAATTGAATTTGCACCATTGTTTATCTAAACTTAAATCTTTGTCAAAATTAACTTGATTGGCATATCTTTGTACATACATTGCAGAATAAAATTGATAACATAGCTTAGAATCACGAATAGTGACGTCTTTAGAGTGTAAGAATTCAATGCATGTCAATAGGGCATCATATTTTATGTTTTTATGTGCTCCAACTTCAACCATTGAAAGCAGTTAAATTCTTTCATAGGCAGGGGCGTAGCGTCCATGGCTGTGGGAGATGTGTTACATACCCTGCAATTTCCTTCAAGGTGACTCTGAATTATGAATTATAATATTGTAACATATAATCGTTTTCGGACAGATCAAGTTTTCCCAGAATGTTTGATTTTGAATTCGCACTATGTTTTAATCACCTTGAACAGAAGGCGCGACCATTAGTAAGAATTATACTGTAACTCTATGGGCACGGCCCGCTTGATGTTTAAAAACACTTCGCAACGTCTCAACGACATCTGTCCTCAGCCCGAAGAAACTCGTGCAGTGAGCATGATCGTGACCCCATGGATGTATAGCGTTGTAACACATATTGTCGTATAGTCATGCTTTTGTTATAATATTATTTCCAGTGACTTATAAAGAATGATGAGTGAGTTATTTTTCCAAAATGTTACTCTTTTCATTTGTGAACACTGAAGACTGTTTTGAAAGCTTAATTGTTTAGTGTTGAAATAAATTATTTAGGTTAAGATCTTTGTGTTACGCACTTATGGGCTCAAGATATGTACGCTGACAATGTACATCCAAGAGATCACGCAGTGAGTGAAAGGGAAATTGTTTCGTGTTCATTGTCGCAATGCATCAAATATGGAAACAAATTGTTGTATAATCGACAAATTGAAGGTAAGGAGCTTCCAGACTTTAACGTTCTGTGAAAAAGAAGACGTAATTAAAGCAGGCCCTTCAAAACCAGTACTGAATATTACTACGAACATAAAAAAGTGTGTAAGACATTTTAATGTAAAGATTTATGAAAGTGAGTCGTGGCTGTGAGGTTGTAAGACTTTAAACAAACTGTTTTACTGGTCTTGTCTTCTCTTTTCTAATGAAAAGGCCGTTTGAAATACAATGGCTATGAAGATTTAAATAATATTTATAAGGAAGCCAAGAAACATAACTATTTTTGTAACCATATAATATTTGAAAAAAAACACTAAAAATGTTCGGGGAAACTCCAAGGAGAGCCACCGGCGTAACTCGGTCGGCTAAGGTGCTTGCTTGCCGATCCAGAGTTGCAATAGGGCGTGGGTTCGATTCCCGCTTGCGCTGATTACCTGGTTGGGATTTTTCCGAGGTTTTCCCCAACCGTAAGGTAAATAATGTCAGGTAATCTACGGCGAATCCTCGGCCTCATCTCGCCAAATATCATTTCACTATTACCAACTTCATCAACGCTAAATAACCTCGTAGTTGATACAACGTCGTTATATAACCAAGTAAAAAGAACTCCAAGGATAGTAAACGTGAGTTTATTAATTTCATTTTTACTGCATAGTCCTACACCACCTCATTCTAGTGCCGAGGTCATGGAAAGCATGGGGCTCTACCTCCATGCCCCCCCAAGTGCCTTCATGGCATGTTACGGGGATACCTTTACCTTTTTACCTGCATAGTCCTAAACTAAGTTTATTAAAACACTTTTCAGTGTGTCTATTATTTGTCGATGTTTTACTAGATACGTAATATACTTGTAAGTTTGTATTAGCAAGAAAGATATATGCAGTGTTTATACTACATGATAATTGTATTCGGTATATACGCTATGCTGGATACAGATATGGGAAATTCCATTTTCAAACTATATTAACTGAGTTACATACCCCAGTCTGAAAAACAGGCTACGCCACTGTTCATAGGTTTTCACCATTTTGTTTAGATATTCTATGCATAATATCGCACATTGTTCAATATTCATATTATTTCTAATTGAAATGTGAAATGCCGGACATTTCAGATTTTCTTTTAAATGCCTGCCGGACAGGATAAAATGATTAAAAAAGAGGACATGTCCTCCTTTTGCCGGACGGATGGTAACCCTACGCATTAAAAAATATAGTCTTAGTACTATCACAGTCTACTATATACAGTCACGAAGCTTGGGATGACTTTTTTGCAAATCTCGTGATAGTTCCTAGCCGCTTGGAGCGCTGAGTACTAGGAACAATAGACTGTGCCACAGCCATCGTGATCTAAAATAGGCCGTAAGGCAGACAATGTAACTCGCTTAACCCGATCACGAAGGGCGGCGTTTGAATCATATAAATTAGTTGGAATGCATGTTTATCTAAAATGTAGTGTAATTCCATTAATAAAATTTAAAACAATGATTATGAGACACTTCAGACATAATTCACTTGCGAGTTAAGATGTAATATTATTTATGGTGTGAAAATTACGTTGTTCATATGTGTAATACCTGTCTTTATTTCGATTAAATATTGCGAAATTCTTGTATATTCATTTATGCACGATTCAATAATTTTCAATTGCACCGCACGGATATTTAGATATGTTGAAATTCTAGGTTATGTTTACTGTACCAGTTGCCCCTTTCTGTCTAAATGTAGTGATCTCCAATGCCTTGCCATTCATATGAAAATTATAGGTTATGTTTACTATATTTAACTTGTATTCCTAAATTCGCAATCATACATTTTAATTAAGCATAATGTCATGTATGATATCCCGGACATTCAATTTGTCATTATTTTAATACTACAATTGAGTACTGAATTATTGTATTTATGTTAAATTGAAATCACAATATAAATTCGTTTTTATTAAACCTCAAAATAGCTTCCATTCTAAACTTAAAATGTTGACGCGAACAGATTATGTTAACATGTAAAATTCTCTTCACATTAAAATAACACAATTTTGTAATTATTTCTGCAACATATTATGCAACAAGAAGTAAACGGAACTTATGGACACATTACACTAAATAAAGCTTAGCAATGATAAGCAATAAAGTTATAATATAATATTTCACTGAGCTCCATACACTGAAATAGAAAACCCGAACAAACATTACGGCCTGGTCTAGATCGAAAAAGCATTGATTGTGCCGTATTTCGCATTTTTGTGAAAAGCTATGTAAACTGTGAAATGTTCGTTATCGGTTGTAATAACTGTAAATGGCTAAAATACAATAATTTGAATAATAATATGGGACAAGGAGACGTTTGTAATACTATAAATTGTAAGAAAAATAGGTTTAGAGTTATCCTTCTTCCGAAAGATCCAGGAAGGTGAGTTTATAGAATATAATATATATATTTTATGAAAATAATATATAAACCTTATGTATTTCATATTTCAATAGTGGAAGGAAGATGTTAATTTTTTCAAAAGAACACGATATCGAGAGTACAATACAGTTTATGGTCTGCTAGGGAAAGAGACTTTGATGAGGCGATAGTAGCGATCCTGGTTGTGAGCACCTATCTATGGATGCAGATTTCAACTGTCTATGTTTGCATATTTAGTAAGTATTAAGCTTCGTGACTGTATATATTAGACTGTGGTACTATGAAGAAATTAATGCAGTGAAGGTATTAGAAAATGCATTGATATAATATTGTGCAATACTTACTTTTTGCTTATTTAGCCTACTATCAGAGAATTGTGTACTAACTTCATCACATTCACAATGAAAGCAGGTTACTGAATGAAAATGCATTGTGCATGGATGATATGTGTGTGGCGGGAATCACACCCGTCCGTACTTCGCAGATAAAATAACAGCCCCTGCCCTTCATACGTTGCAAGCCATCTCATCAGCTCGTAGCTGTACATCAGATGATGATGATCTGATTTTGTTTTGTAACAAGCAAGGACGATAGGTTGCACATATTAACCTCCGGCAGTGCTGTGAACGAAGAACAATCTTAACACTATCTTGTTGAAGTTAGATTCTGGAAAGCCAAGTTAGTTGAGCAGCGGTTTCCACGTTAGTCACATTCCAAGACAAAACAGTAAAATTAATGTAATTGCTAATTACGACCGCGCTCTAGTGACATTTTGTTGTGGCAGATTTTTCAGTTAATACAATATACGCGTATCTGAAAAGTAGAACGATGACTAAGCTCTACGCATGTTTCATTATCCATTTGATGTTCCTCATGGCTACGCCCTAAACACCGTCTACGCAAAGTCTAACGAAGTTCGTTCTTGACAGGTTTGCTTGAATTGCTTGGAGTAAACACAGCGGTTTACATTTCCAGATAAATTTCTTGTTGCGCGGCGTGCATGGAAGGCAAGAAAAGCATTGCTTCCGCTATTCATAAAGCGAAAAAGAAGAAATTTATTGCAGAAATTAGATTTTATTCGTGAGAACTATGAAATCTCTAATCTTATAATGTCACAAAATTCTTTCTTTGAGCGCCTGTCCTAGTCGGGGAGGACTCGTTATTCATATTCTTAGCTTGAGGCGCCTATACAGGCAGATACGGATTCGTTTATTTCCGTTCGATGATTTTGCTGCTAAAGAGAGGAGAATTGCTTTGGTCTTCAGATGTACTTGGGTGAGTTGACTGCTATCAGTTTTGTACTATACATCGGCTAGCTATAAAAATTTGTATTAATTCTTCCATCTCATAAAATTGCACCGCACGCCACTGTTGCTAACATACCAGAAGATTAGCGACCCTAATCATTATGTCTTCGAAAAAACATGAGACATTGTATCGGAATTGGCTATGTCCATGTGTGCGTAACAGAGTGCAGCATTGGAGTTAAATCGCTCGCTTCAATTCGGTCGAGTGTCGCACCCTCGAGTGAGATACGATCGGTCGTGATACGCTCGTAATAAATAGAAGCACAGTACAAGGTCATCTCACCGCCATGTCTTATCTTGTATGGAAGGCGACAGGTAAGATACACATATGGTTTGCTCACACGGTAAAAATAAGGCTTTATTTTCTGCGTTTATGACAAACGCTTAATGGAACAGTCAATGGAACGTACCAAAACAGGAACATGAAGTTATAAATAAAATAGTATGAAAAACTTCGATATACAGTTATTATTGCTAATTAATAATTATTCAATATTTGATTTACCACATAATATATAATATGATAGGTCCACACATAGTGTTTCGCCTATATACTGCGACAATGTAGAAACGTTTTACAAAATATTATTGATATAGCAGTAGATTAATAAATATTAATACAGAGATAACGTCACAGAAAATATAATAAAACAAATAATCATGCTGCACAACTGTTACAGACGCAAAGATTGATACACTAATTATTAGAGATTATTATTATTATTATTATTATTATTATTATTATTATTATTATTACTAGAAAACTTGATACATTTCTTGCATTATCGTGATTGTTCTTCGTTTATAATAATTACATTTACATCCAATAACATCTATCAGAAGTGACAAAAACAAAATCACTCCTGTGTGGAAAAAAGAAAACATTTACCTACAACATTTATATTACATTTTAAAGCAAGTTTTGTAGTTGTACTATGGAGAGGTTAGTTAAACACTGCATCTATGATGTTACTACACAGTTCATCACTGTAACAAGAACGAATGTCTAACGCTCGGCTTATACCGTTCGAGGATTTATCGCTCGTGACAATTTTACCCATCATGTATGTGCGCTACCTATCGGATTATGCTATGAACTACTTGGCGCTCGAGCGAAAACGTCCGATGCAGACCTCTGGTGTGTAGGGCTGCAGTTTTTTCCCTTTTATTTAAAGTTTATTTATACACGCTTTGACAGCTGTTGCGTGATTAGGATCTGTGGGTATACAGTAGATAGTTTTCACTATTCTTGAATTCCTGTTTCTATTATGTGCTGTAGATGGCTTGTGTTCATGAAACTGATTATAGATTTTGTTTAACGTTTATGATATTGGTGATTGAAGCGGTGATGAATTATGGCATTTAAATTTCCAATCTGACATTTAGCCTTTCTGACTGAAGGAAACGATGAAAAATCCCAGTCAGATTGGTCGGCCACGGCGTTTGAACCCGGGACCTCCCGAATGCGAGTCTAAAACATTACCGTCTGAGCCAACTCGCTCGGTTTGGGCTGGAGTTGGTAGCTAAAAATACAGCGAAAAAATGGGCTTCTTCCCGCTCCTAACAGACTTGTGTCCTTTTCTTATGCTTGTTCATACTGTTTTAAGCGGTGAACCTCTATTATACCGATCGCATCGTCAAGGAATCGCGCTGTTTGTGAATGTCTGTATTGTTAAGAATCAGAATAAGGATGACTAGCCTACATTGTGTATAATAGTCGTGACCAGAATATTGTACGAAATGGAAAATATACCAATTGGAAATTTATCCTTTGAAGTGGTGGAAAAATTCAAATATCTTGGAGCAACAGTAACAAATATAAATGATACTCGGGAGGAAATTAAACTCAGAATAAATATGGGAAATGCCTGTTATTATTCGGTTGAGAAGATTTTATCATCCAGTTTGCTGTCAAAAAATCTGAAAGTTAGAATTTATAAAACAGTTATATTACCGGTTGTTCCGTATGGTCGTGAAACATGGACTCTCACTTTCAGGAACAGAGATTAAGGCTGGTATTCATAGTCGACACTTTATATCACCACTTTGCAAAGTGACACTTTTGACGAAAGTGGCTCTTTCATATTAGTGGTATCCATAGACGATTGAAGAAGTGCACTTCACAAAGTGTCACTTTACGCCAGCAAAGTGTAGAGTTAAAATTTGGTTGGTAATAGAAGTCCCACAATGCCTTTCAAAACAAGTGAACAAACAATAACAAATTAATGACGTATAACCTACAAATTACAATGCTTGTGATTTGAATTGGGAGCCTATTGATTGCGCGAGGAAGAAAATATATATTTAAAGTTGTTTTATTTCAGTTTCTAGTTTTTGTTGCCGATAGTTTAGATTATTTCAGTCAGTTCAGATATATATATATATATATATATATATATATATATATATATATATAAAACATTTTATTAAATAGTTAGTGATACTGCTGGTGAAATTAGATTAGGTTTTGTACAGTACATAACTGATCCATTAATTTATATAGTTAGATTAGGTTCTGTACATATCTTTTTCATTGATTTATGTCGCTAAGTTAGATTATGTATGTATCCGTTCCACTGATTTATACAGTTCGGTTAGATTTTGTAGCCTACATATCTTCTATTAGTTTATATAGTTAGGTTAAGTTGGACTGAGTAGGTTAAGTTTATATATATATATATATAATCATTAAATTTATATCGTTAGGTTAGGTTTTATACGTATCTGCTTCATTGATATATCGTGTTATTTCCGTTATTTTCATTTTTGTCTTTTTCGTGAATAGTGAATAGAAGTAAAAAAAGAATGAGATAAACACATTACTACTGCTATTATTATTATTATTATTATTATTATTATTATTATTATTATTATTATTATTATTATTATTACTACTACTACTACTACTACTACTACTACTACTACTACTACTACTACTACTACTACTACTACTATTTTCTCTCTCTCGTTTCCATTATTGCCTGCTCTTCAGGAATATTTTGAATGCCAAATGTTTCTATAATGCAAAACAAAATAGGCCTAATAGTATGAGATCTCTTTTCATGGTGAGGTTATGACCACATGAACTAGAGACAGTAGATGTATTGCTTACCGGCGTGAAAATATATATTACCGGTATCAAAACAGTAATGATTATATCAACATCAAGATAAATCTTATCTCAAAATACAGGTAGTCAACAAAAGTCAAAATCATTTTAAACCCAATATAATTATGGAATCTGCTTAGAAGGCAGGCACTTGAGGTCTCTCAATGCTAATTTAAAATAATTATGCCTACATTAGATTGAAGTTAGTTTAATATTATTTAAGTTAAAAAATTCGTTTCAGTAATAAAAAGTAGGTTATATAGGCATATCTACCTACATATCACTTCATCGAATTGAGGTTATAAATATACGAATATTACTACAGAAATACTTGAACTATAATATTATATATATATATATATATATATATATATATATATATATATATATATATAAATGTATGGTACATATCTGTAGCATAGAATTTTAATGCAGTCAATAACTGTATTATTGGAGGCACTGGCAAACGTCTATTATTCGTTTTTGTCAACCAGTCATCGAAAATATAAGCAATCTCAATAAGTTTCTTTATCAAATCGGAACCGTTTTTTTTTAATTCTATATCATTATAAAATTCCACGGGATTGTCTTTAGGCCTATCTCTAATTTGTACATTGTCCACTAATTGTGCCATCTCTTCCGCACGTTCTAATAATTCGACAACTTCCAAGACGTCCGCCATTTTTATACAAAGTGCCACTTTCGGCTGAAAGTGTGGTCGGAACTACACTTTCATCCAAAGTGTTCCTTTGCACCAAAGTGTCGACTGTGCAACGGAAAAGTGATACCTTGCGTCTTCCAAAGGACACTTTAATCGAAAGTGAATACCAGCCTAAGGGTGGTTGAGAATAAGGTTCTTAGGAAAATATTTGGGGCTAGGAGGGATGAAGTTACAGGAGAATGAAGAAAGTTACACAACGCAGAACTGTACGCGTTGTATTCTTCACCTGACATAATTAGGAACATTAAATCCAGACATTTGAGATGAGCAGGGCATGTAGCACGTATGAGTGAATCCGGAAATGCATGTAGAGTGTTATTTGGGAAGCCGGACAAAAAAAGATGTTTGAGAAGGCCGAGAGGATAATATTAAAATAAATTTGAGGGTGGTAGTATATGATGATAGAGACTGGATTAATCTTGCACAGGATAGGGACCGATGGCTGGCTTATGTGAGGGCGCGAATGAACTTCCGGGTTTCTTAAAAGCCATAAGTAAGGAAGTAGTAATAATAGTAATAGTAGTAATAATAATAACAATAATAATAGCAGAAGGAGAAGTAGTAATGGATAACGAAGGAATAATTTTTAACTATGAACAGAAAACTTTACAATAAGTACCTAAGGCATTCTGTCCACCGCTATGGAGTAATGGTTAACACGTTGGATAATGAAACGAGCGGACCCGGGATCAAATCCTGGTTGGGACGTTACCTGGTTGGGGTTTTTTTTCCGGGGTTTTCCCTCAATCAATTCAAGCAGAATTGGTGGGTAACTTTTGCCTTTGGACCTCGGACTCATTTCGGCATCATTAATTCACATATCATCATCATCATCATCATCATACAGTAGCACGGGTTAAGTTCACGGTGCAGCGTGCTGTACTTGTACTAGAGCGCGGCCGTTCGGCTACCCAATCATTCACAGAATAGTAGTTGTAAGCACAATAAGTCTCAGACCGCAGTGTAAGCCTTCGGGTCCCTCCTCTGTACAAGAGAGAGAAAAAAAGTACCTATTCAACAAACACAGAAGATAAATTACCAGGTGCTGCAAAAGTTTCTTATTTCATAAAATCCTAACTATTACACTTTGCCAGATAAAAATAAAGATTCCATATTTCAAATATTAACCAGCCAAATTGATTCAGACAGAAACATAAAAGTTACACTGGGATAGAATATGTTAACAGAGGTGACGTAAATTAGGTAGGCCTACTTGGTATTTTTACCCTTAATATTAATCTTAAAAATAGAAGCGATGAAATAACGAATGCAGCTCTTCCTATTGAAAAAAAAAAAAAAAAACCGCGCAGAAAAACGAGGACTAAACAGGAGTGTACAGTAGTGGCAAAAAAAAAACCGGACCGACCCTTGTAGCTGATACAAAAGAATCCTGTGCTGTGTATTGTGTCAAACTGTGGTAATTTCAATATGGATAGTGAAGCCAGAGGTATGTACTGCTATTTAATTTAAAAATTCACAGTTATCTTTGCCGAATAGAATAGAAATGTAATATTGATCCCAGATGAAAATAAAGCTCTCAGAGTTTTTCGTCTGTAAGTTTGAGGCACTGAAGGAAACAGAAGACGGTAAGAATCGAACAAATGCAATAAATTTCATTGTTACAATTAATTATACAAGATGGATGTGTTTTGTGACTAGCAAAATTTGAATCTGTGACTCTGAAATCAGCTACAAGGGTCAGTCCGGGTTTTTTTTTTTTTTTTTGCTACTACTGTACATATATCGTACGTTCGCTCGGAGAAAAACCAGGGAAAGGGGTGCAATAAGTGAGTAAGCTACCGAAGCAGTGGTTGTTGTTACACAACTAGACACGCGACTAAGGAAGCAGCGTTGCAACATCTATTAGAGAACGTCACTTTAACGTCCGATTTACGATCTATGTTTATTTTCACTAATACCATTTTTCATTTTTGTTAGATTATTATTATTATTATTATTATTATTATTATTATTATTATTATTATTATTATTGTTACCGTTATTATTATTATTATTATTATTATTATTATTATTATTATTATTATTATTACTTACTTACTTACTTACTTACTGGCTTTTAAGGAACCCGGAGCTTCATTGCCGCCCTCACATAAGCCCGCCATTGGTCCCTATCCTGAGCAAGATTAATCCAGTCTCTACCATTATATCCCACCTCCCTCAAACCCATTTTAATATTATCCTCCCATCTACGTCTTGGCCTCCCCAAACGTCTTTTCCCCTCTGGCCTCCCAACTAACACTCTATATGCATTTCTGGATTCGCCCATACGTGCTACATGCCCTGCCCATCTCACACGTCTGGATTTAATGTTCCTAATTATGTCAGGTGAAGAATACAATGCGTGCAGCTCTGCGTTGTATAACTTTCTCCATTCCCC
Organism: Periplaneta americana; assembly: GCF_040183065.1. Classification (NCBI taxonomy): domain Eukaryota; kingdom Metazoa; phylum Arthropoda; class Insecta; order Blattodea; family Blattidae; genus Periplaneta; species Periplaneta americana. Next base: position 141,016,242 of record NC_091132.1, read on the forward strand.
TGTAACTTCATCCCTCTTAGCCCCAAATATTTTCCTAAGAACCTTATTCTCAAAAACCCTCAATCTCTGTTCCTCTCTCAAAGTGAGAGTCCAAGTTTCACAGCCATACAGAACAACCGGTAATATAACTGTTTTATATTTTCTAACTTTCAGATTTTTTGACAGCAGACTAGATGACAAAAGCTTCTCGACCTAATAATAACACGCATTTCCCATATTTATTCTGCGTTTAATTTCCTCCCGAGTGTAATTTATATTTGTTACTGTTGCTCCAAGATATTTGAATTTTTTCACATCTTCGAAGGATAAATCTCCAACTTTTATAGTTCCATTTCGTACAATATTCTGATCACGAGACATAATCATATACTTAGTCTTTTCGGGATTTACTTCCAACCCTATCCCTTTACTTGCTTCAAGTAGAATTTCCGCGTTTTCCCTAATCGTTTGTGGATTTTCTCCTAACATATTCAAGTCATCAGCATAGACAAGAAGCTGATGTAACCCGTTCAATTCCAAACCCTGTCTGTTATCCTGAACTTTCCTAACGGCATATTCTAGGAATTTTACACCACCAGTGCCATGACCGACAGAAGCTGGGAAGGAGCAAATCAGCAAATGAGGAACGTTGTTACCAGACTGGCGGTACACGGATTCCACCATAAAGTGTGCGGCATAGATAGATTCCATGAAGTATCTGAAAACTGCATATGCAAACTGTGTGGTGAAAAATGTGGCAAATATCACGTTCTGAACTGCAAGAAGAATGCCAAAACCGTGACTGAACTCAGTATAGACTAACTATTCTGCACACTTGTGCGCATTTCCTATTATTATTATTATTATTATTATTATTATTATTATTATTATTATTATATTCTAGAGCGAATTTAAAAAGTAAAGGTGATAGTGCATCTCCCTGCTTTAGCCCGCAGTGAATTGGAAAAGCATAAGATAGAAATTGACCTATATGGACTCTGCTGTAAGTTTCACTAAGACACATTTTAATTAATCGAACTAGTTTCTTGGGAATACCAAATTCAATAAGAATATTATATAAAACTTCTCTCTTAACCGAGTCATACGCCTTTTTGAAATCTATGAATAACTGATGCACTGTACCCTTATACTCCCATTTTTCTCCATTATCTGTATTATTATTATTATTATTATTATTATTATTATTATTATTATTATTATTATCCTACTTAATATTTTTATATTAAAATTTTGGAATTTGAGAGCGCTGACTGTTAACAAAATTAGAAATACACCACTGGCCATTAGCAGTGTAACACTTCGATTTAAATTCCAGTCGCCACAGATTCTTCGGAGCCATGAAGTCAGACAGTTCACGTGTCCCGCACTCTTCGGCTGCCACAAGTGGGCAGATCTGTGTCGCTTGTTTTCCTCTCAACGGCACTTGTGTTTGAAATGACGTAAATAGTCTGTTACACAAACAACCGTACTGAATCAGAGATTAGGTTCAAGTGGCACAGATCCTCCCAGGACGGAAAGAAATTCTAATCTGATGCTGAATCGTGACATCATATTGGGCACCAGGTCATACATGGCATGCGACATGCCTGCCGTTATGAAATGTACAATTTTAACTGCAATCTTAGATTTTAATTTCACCGTCGGCGGCGATGCTAACCGAATCATTAGAATTGTCAAAATCATAAAAACTGTCAAGCCGTGGAAATTTTTTCTACGGGATGTTCGTCTTCACTATTGTGGAGGATTGAAAACCAACACTATATATAGGATGAAATTTTGCAGATTCAAGGGCGCAAAAGAATACATTAAAATAAATTAAAAACCAATTGCGTGTTTTGTAATTAAGAGCTTGGTTAATTAAAAAATTAGGTTTAAGTCTGCGTTGTTTGACAACAGTTCGTTGCCGGCTCACGCACGAAAGCGCACGCACACACACACACTCACACACGCGCGCACACGCACGCACACTCACACTCACAATCACACTCTTGTCTGAATAGCCGAGTTTCCGTCCCTATGGCTCGGTTTTATAAATACAGTTAATCTAAAGATTATGTTTAACCTAAATTAAACACAACCGTGAGTTTAACTCAACGTGCCATATTACAGAGTCTCGGTTAAGTTAAACCGTAGTGGAAAACTATTGGTATTACTGCTAGGAAAGAAAAGACGACGATCGCAGCTATTTAATTATATTATTGATTTAAAATAGCCGACGCTCGTGGAGAATCTTCATTAAGAAACATCTTTGTTCTTCGATATCAGAGAGAGTATTATAAAAAAAACCTAAAGAGGACCAATACCGCGTACTTCAGTATGCTTGCCAGACTTAACCTGAAATAGTTTCTAAACGCTGGCTACCAACGTTATACTCCCAAACACAATGCAACCAAAATAAACCTTGCATGACCATCCGCGACGTAACTCCATACAGAATCAACTGAGTAATGAAGTAATAATATTAGAGTGCGTATTTTATGTGTTGTCTAGAATATTTATGAAACATAATTCAGTCAAACAATAAACTTATTTTTATAAGTCTAGTAAAATTAGGTAATATTATTAGTGTGTTTATTAATCATAGTAAATCTTACCAGGAGACTGTCTGCCACACACAGTACAAAGCGCAATAGGTTTATAGTAGATTTATGGACACCTTCGAAATCTGCCATCACTTTCAGTTGCCTACTACCAGAGGAAAAATAGCGCATCGCAACTAGTAACTGACGCAGAGATTCAACAGAATGTTTTCAAAAATAAAAAAGAAATCATTTATCTTTTGAAATAATCTTTAAATTCAAACCCTGAAACACATATTTTTGCATTTTCTCATTTTTCTGTTGCATATTGTATCCGATTTTCAATTTTTCGAAACAAGGTTAGGACTATAAACCTAATTCTGAAGGTCAGGACTGTCTGCTTCGAAAGCCTCAGTCTGTTTTAAAACTTATGTTCATTTATATATATTTCAAAGTGGTTCACTCTATTTCGAAAAATTCTTGGCCACTGTGGTCGTTCAGTAATATTGATCACTCACATATCGCCACTCATAAGTTCTTCGAAAATATCTGCAATATCCATGTGTATTGCGGGAACCGCCATCTTGCACTGTTGAGCTTTGAACTGCAGTTTAAACGGCAGAGAACTGTCGATCAAGTTAACTCCAGATTAACTGATAGTTAAGGTTTATAATACGAAGCAGAACGAAAAACTTCAGTTTAAACGGAACGTAAGGTTTAAACGGCGTTTATAATACCGGCCCTTAGTCCAGACTTCCTATTAACAGAAAAGAACGTTGCGTGTTAATCTCTTTATTTAATTTGCAAGAAAAACGTCCATTTTATTTAAAAACTGTAACACCATTTATCATTGCTACGTTCTTTCGGAACATAATTAAACATGGCAGGAATTCTAATCACATGCTGCTTCCAAACTTCGTGAAGTTTTAAATTTATGCCCCTGCTCACTACGTTTGTGATGTACCTCGCTTTGAAAATTGTTTGATTTCTTTGACAGGCTGCCAGAGAATAACCCGAAGGTGGCCTGAGCACATATTTCAGCAACTCTATTCGTAAGCATCTTCATTACTCTTGTCAGTTGTTTGTAAGTGTCCAGATTTCCACTGCGTAAAATAGAGCAGGTAATGTCTTGCAACATTTCAGTAATGATCACATTTGGACGTTAAAGAAGCGCTTCTTTTAATAACCAAACAGTTGAAGGGACGTGTGTAAGTTAATTTAATTAATATCATTAGGGCGTATGAATATAATAATTGTGTCATTTATAAAAAACGGCTACTGTGCGAAGTTCATAGATAGATAGCTACTCTCGAGCATGAATTCGAATCCTACTTCGGTATTTTTGAGGTTTTCCCCAACTTTAAATGCTTATTCCAGGCACTTTCATAGGGAACATTCGGTCCCTCTCGTCAAAATACTATCTCGCTGTAACCAATTCCATTGACGCTAGATGACTTCGTACCTGATATGATATAGGCTAGTCAAATAACCGATTAAAATAATCAAACTTTCTTCTTAAATTCATAATCTTTAGTTGTAAATCCATGCACTTCAGTTGCGTATGGTGTAGTGCAGCCGTGGCGAAAATGCAACTCGAGATCACATTGTGGCTCGCAATGATAGCTATGCATTTCTCTTGCTTCCTACCTCTCCCAACCCCAACCCCCACCCTCTCACTCACTGGAGTCAAACTGTCTCTGACCTGCGAGTGGCGTCGTCGCAATGTCTCCCTCGAAACCACGTACCTCTACAAAAACGAAAGTTTCAAGTAGATGCGAGGACGCATTTTTTTTTTTTTTTTTTTTTTTTTTTTTTGCAGATATGTTGAGAATATTCATGTATGATTTGTTCACAAGTATTACGAGGAAAATGGTTGTATAACATAAAACGGCATTATGCTACATGTCACTTATGAAACACTAAAAGGTTAAGTATTATTATTATTATTATTATTATTATTATTATTATTATTATTATTATTATCTCTGTGCGTCGATCCTTTTTCAGTAGATGTAAGGATAATGCGGTTAGCTCACAGATTTACAATGTGATTTTACAATGAAAGCGAGATGTAAGGACTTGACAAATGTTGAACTTTTCAAATCTTTGCCAAAAAATAAATATCCGAAGCTTCGTTCTTTTGCTTGCTCTGTTGAAGCCATGTTCGCTACAACTTACGTTTGTGAAAAATTATTTTCAACAATGAAAATAGTTAAAACCAAATTTAGATCACGACTGACAGACAAATACCTTCGTGATCAACTACGACTGGCAGTAAGTGACATAATTCCTGATTTTGAAACTCTGTCGCAGAGACATTAAGAAGACAGTAAATTTTAGGTTGTAATAATGTGTCCTATGTTTTTTTTATTCATGTCTTTCTTCGTTACACTTATTAAACATTAGTTTGTAACCTTATACTGTATAAAATTATATTTAAGTGCTTGACGTAAGGAAAATGAAAATCCGTTAATAAATCAGACAGTTGCTTCACTTCCCCTTCGGTGTCCGCCCCCCTCCATAGGTGCTATGCACTTTGTAGGTTACACAGTGGCTCGGCGCACGATCACATTTTCGCCACGGCTGGTGTAGTGCGATGGTTCTCAACTTTGAGTCACGGACACCTTAAAGCTCATATTTCACGTCACCGGCGTAGCTCAAGCGGTAGCGCGTTTGCCTGCTGATTCGAAGTTGCGCTCCGGCGTGGGTTCGATTACCGGTTGGACTGATCAGCTGGTTGGGTTTTTTCCGAGGTTTTCCCAAACCTTAAGGCGAATGTCAAGTAATCTGTGACGAATCCTCGGCTTTATCTAGCCAAATACCATCTCGCTATCACTAATTCCAACTACGGTAAATAATCTACTATTGTAGTTGATACAGTGTCGTTAAATAACAACTAAAAAAATCATACTTCATTTTGGCGCATAAAATGTTTTGCATAATTTAGGCCCATAAACATATTCTACTCATTACATATTTATTTAATAATTGTATAATAGTGAATTTGCTACTCAGTGATGTATGCAATGGAAGGGGAAAGGAACTGGTCACCCTACCCCCTTATCTCCTGGCTTAGTTGCCTCATGAGTGATGCGTTGTTGGTGTTACTTATGAGGTTCAAACCTGTCTCCGGACAGTTGACTAAACAACAAACAACACTAGTGAATTAAGCATCCTTAAGAAATTTGTAGAGATATTAAATTTACTCTCTGTCACGTTTCTGTGAGAAAAATGAAATACATAGTTTTTTTTAGAGTTATCATAAGATTATTAATGGGATAGTTGGTGTTACCTTGCAGCTGTCAGTTTTGAGAAGTTGGTTCAATAGTAGCAAGTTTGCATCAACATTAAATTTACTTCTATATATAGGGTGATTCTCGAGGATTTACCGTTCCTTACGGAGCTTATTTCCGAAGACATTCTGAGCAAAATATGTCATATAAACATTTGTCCTAATCTCAATATTTTCAGAATTACACTAATTTGAAGTGGTTTGTAAAATACCATTATTCTTGAGTTTTAAGGGTGAAAAAATATTACAGATAAAAGTGAACTATTTAGGAGCATCATTTCTTTAATTAGCTAGTATTCTGAAGCTGAAAATGTGTTGTGAATTCCATAGTTGCTCCGTGCAGATTTTTTTTTTTTTTTTTTTTTCGATTTTTAACTACAAAATTACATTTTCTTACGAATTTATCACAACAATTGTTACAAATCACGCCACTCTTGTATGTTAAAAAAATGTTAAGTTTTATTTAACGACGCTCGCAACTGCAGAGGTTATATCAGCGTCGCCGGATGTGCCGGAATTTTGTCCCGCAGGAGTTCTTTTACATGCTAGTAAATGAGCCTGTCGCATTTAAGCACACTTACAGTAGCGTGCAAATTAATCCGAACAACGTAATTACTTATGCAAAAACACTCAAACGGGATAAAAAAAAAGGATCTAAGACATACCTCAGTAATCTATGTGGCCTCCCTTGTTCCTAATAACAGCTCTGAGACGATTTGGCATGGATTCCACTAATTTCCCACAAATATTCTTCATTTCTTCATCGCGAAACCATACACCAATGAGGGCAGAAATCATCTTCTCCTTTGTAGAACAATCCATTTTTTGCATTCTTCTTTTGCAAATTTGACCACAAGTTCTCAATGGGGTTCATGTTGGGTGAGTTGCCTGGCCAGGGGAGTACCTGAATATTCTTCTTGTTGAAGAATTCTGTAGTTTTTCGAGACGTATGGCATGGTGCCAGGTCTTGTTGGAACACACCTCTGCCATCCGGAAATGATTTTTGCAGCTGGGGTACGATTCTGGTTTCCAATAAGTGAATATATTTGTCAGAATTCATCATTCCCTTGATAGGTATTAATGCTCCAGGCCCTTCATGTGTAAAACAACCCCAAAACATTACTTTAGGGGGGTATTTGGGTGCTTGTTGGAGATGAGCTGCTGTTACTTTTTCGGATCCTTTCCGTACGTAAGACCCCTGCAGACCATATCCTCCTGAACCTCCTTGCTCCATTTTTTCATTGGCCTTCCTCTTCTCTTTTTTTCCGGGAGAGTCCAGTTGAAGACCTTACTAGGCCAGCGGTCGGCTGACATTCTCTGGAGATGCCCTACCATATCAGGCGTTTAGTTTCCACTGATGGCCCGGGTTCGATTCCCGGTCGGGACAAGTTACTTGGTTGAGGTATTTTCCGGGGTTTTCCCTCAACCCAATTTGAGCAAATGCTGGGTAACTTTCGGTGTTGGACCCTGGACTCATTTCACCGGCATTATCACCTTCATCTCATTCAGACGCTAAATAACCTAAGATGTTGATAAAGCGTCGTAAAATAACCTACTAAAAATACACTGATTGTAAGATATCTCCTGATACCTGCATTATATTTCGGACATCTTAATTCCTAATGTGGTCCATCCTTGAAATTTGACAACTACGGCGCCAGTAATCCATTTCTAGAGCCAACAACTTCTTCTTCATCCTGTCTCTGATTTCCCAAGTTTCAGATCCAAAGATACATATTACTTTCTATTATAGTTTTATATATAGGCTACTTGTCTTAGTTTTCCTAATTACCTTGTCATTACACAAGAATGTATTTAATTGTCTTATCGCCCGCTTTCCGTGACCAATCTCATTATTAATATCTTCATGTCAACACCTGTGGAGTAACGGTTAGCACGTCTGGACGCGAAACCAGGTGGCCCGGGTTCGATTCCCGGTCGGGAAAAGTTACCTGGTTGAGGTTTTTTCCGGGGTTTTCCCTCAACCCAATATGAGCAAATGCTGGGTAACTTTCGGTGTTGGACCCCGGACTCATTTCACCGGCACTATCACCTTCATCTCATTCAGACGCTAAATAACCTAAGCTGTTGATAAAGCGTCGTAAAATAATCCACTCTACAATATCTTCATCACTTTTGGCCTGACTGTTAAGGGTAACAACCAAATATTTGAATGACTCGGAATTTTCTATTTGTGTATCCGCAGTATCTAAATTTACCTTGCTGCGACTACCCACAACCATGTAGTTTGTTTTCTTGAAATTAATTGATAGGCCCCCTTCCTTATAAGCCTCATTCAATTTACGAAACATATAGCTGGAATCTTCTTATTTTAGAATTTAAAAAACTAAAATTAATCAAATAAGTAGGCAAGATTTTCAAGTCAAGAAATGTTCCTCAAGCGATCTTATTCCTGCTAAACTCTGTGTCTAAAAAATCTGATACAAGTAAAAACATTTCCAACAAGTTTAGAAAAATCAGAGAACATGATAAGCTTAACATTAATTAGCCTAAAATGTCATTTGAAAATATATCTTGTTTCCGTGGACACCTATCGAATCTAAATACCCTTCCCATAGGAATAATGCACGTGGAATATCCGATTTTTTAAAAAGAATGGTCACACATTTTGAAAATTTAAACGAAGACAAAGAAAAATATCATATCGTCCATTTTTCTTCAACAACACACAAATAATTTTGTTGACTGACTTACATTCCATACTAGGTATGAGTGAGTGTTCGTTGGCAGAACAGGAAGGCCTTGTCCGAGATGTTTTTTGCTTTGCCACACTCACGTTGCAGTTTGCGTTTCGCTTTTCGTCACGTGTTGCAGCGTCTTTGATCGCCAGTTGGAAGTTAGTCTTTCTAAGGGCCGATTGTATAAACCATTTAATCTTAGATCAGAGGTTAAATTGATCCTCGTTCTAGCTGAACTTGGAATTTTGTGTTGCATAAAGTCTAATCTGAGATTAATTTGTCTTAAACTAAAGTCAACTTTGACTGAACAAATTTCTCCGATTAAGTTAGATGATCCAAGTTCAGTTATTTCTTTTCTGTTTGAAGTATATGAGTGACAGATTGCGCAAAAAGAATAATAAGCATTATATATATATATATATATATATATATATATATATATATATATATATATGTGGTAGTTACATTTATATTTATATTTTTCAATTTATTGCCTTAATATACAAAAATTCTTATATTTTATAAGGTTTTATCGTGTTCAGCAGTATCAAATAACATAACCTATAATTATATTATGTTTATAACAACATTAATTATTCATGGATATGATAGGTACATTCATAAATTTTCAATTAACTGTATTACTAAACGAAAATTGTCGTTTTATAAAGCTTTATTATGTTTAGCAGTATCAAACACCATAACAATCTTCTTCTTCTTCTTCTTCTTCTTCTTCTTATCGTCCGCCATTATTTACAACGCACAAAACAAACCAGTGTCTCCAACAGAGTGTACGGAAAGTCGCCAAAAAGTAGTTGGAAAGTCGCTAGATTTCTTATTACCAACAAAGAAATGTTGTCACTATGAGGTGCTAAAAAGGTCGCTAAATCCCTATTTAAGCAATATAAAAGTTAAAAGAAATTATCGTCGAAAAAGAGTTAAAGTCGCTAAATTGGCAACACTGGACAAACCTGTACAACATGGCCCGCGCATCACATACTTCACCTGTTTATGCGATGTTGCCAAGTCCTTTTCATGTGAACTTAGATTGCATTTTAACCTAGGTAATTTGATCGCAGAAAAGTTTTATACAATAGAAGAAGTGTCTGAACTCGGTTCACTTTCCGATCTTCGATCACAATTGATCTTTAGTCAGGGAGTTTTATACAATTGGGCCTAAGGGTTTAGTTTACGTTTTGTTTTTGTTATGAAATTGTTATCATTAAAATTGGTTTTAATTCACTTAAATCTAGCTGTACAATTTAATTTAATTTTAAATTAACTTTATTATAATTTTGAATTTATTGTCAGTTGAGTTACATTTTTGGAGTAAAAGTTAGCGTTCAGTTGCCACTGTATTATGACAATCGATACGCAATATTTGCATTTGACTTATTTCTTGACGGTTTTTATATCGTGCAGTTCCCACACTGCAGACCTACGATGCATTCTGAGAACATTTACTTGAACATTGAGGTGCTTCTTTCTACAGAAATCTTTTATATACTTTCACTTAATCTCCTACATCTTCACGAGTGAAAGTATTAGACTCATTAATTTTTAACGACAAAATGTCATGCTCAGAACGAGACTGGAACGCGGGATAAATGATTTGTAGCCACGAATGCTGACTGCTAGACCACGAAGCGTATATTATACTGTAGAATCTGCTTATTATATCATTTTAATAGCGTTGATAGTATCGCCTGTTGTTTATGCAACTAGCAGAGCCTTGGTGTATCTAAGGTTGCAATGTATTCTACCAGAGCCATCTTCAGTTACAATCCGAAGCATGAGTAGGTTTGGCAACGCTGAGTGGAGGCGGGCGGAGGCGAAATAAAGGCATGACGTGTACATTTTCGACATTAATTGTTACGAAACTAAGTGCATATGATCAAGATTCAGTGTATTGATGTACGTAACTTATTACTGAATCCGAAATTGTATTTTATTTGAATTTCAGAATACCGCATAAGTACTTGCATACAGCCACTTATAACTTAAAAAATTAAAAGGATACTTGTTTTTTACTGATGGTACAAGGGAAAACAAATAAATACTTAAAGAAATGTTACTTGTACCAAAAATAAATAAAATAACGACGTACTTTCGCAGTACCCTATTTCAATCAATTAACCATTATGTGGGTAGTAAATTGACAATGTTTTGCCGCTTTATGTTGTTTTACCTCTGACGTGAAAGGTCTAGGATATATACATTTTAATTTCATGTGATTATCTGTCGTGCTTTTCTATAAATATTTCAGATACTCAGGAAGCCAGTTTTAGTTTGAACCTCGCCAGTCACCATAACAATACTGTTATCCTAAATTATTTGTTACAAATTTTCTAAAACATGAGAGGTACGAGGTGCACGATCATCCACTCCTCTATATTTCTTATAATGGCTGTTATCGCCAGGTGGACGGTACATTGGAAGATTGGATGTGCGCAGTGGAAGACTTTTAGAAATAAATAGTGTGAATTTGTATAGCAGATATAATTAACAATAATGAATAACAATATACATGAATGGTAAATGAAATAACAAAATAATATAAAATAAGCGAATGAAAATAACACAAGTTAATCTGAACTAGCATCACAACGATATCTGAATCGTGAAAGTATTACTAGACTGGGCAAACATACTTATAGGTCATAATACAATCTAATATGGCCATCTCTCAATAATCAATGACTGACCTATTAACCATCTAGCCATGAAAACACTCTCTGAATATATATATATATATATATATATATATTAACCATCTAGATATGAATCTCAACACAACGCCCACTCAGTACACTAACTCAATACATGGCCCATTCAATCATAGATACCATACAATCTAACTAACCAAACTGAACATATATATAAACTCAATAACACAAAAACTTTACCCAATATAAGGGATCACATGACTGATCACTATACATTACCAATTCCACATACACCTCGCATGAACTGTCCAGATTGCACTGACACAAATCTCTGTAGTTTACAATAACAATGCCAGAGAGAGAGAGAGAGAGAGATACACGTTATATAAGTAACAGACGATAATTTCAAATCTCAATGATCGTTTAAATAGCAACGGAAACTCAATGCACTCGATTCCTGAAATAGCGGCAAGGGGAACCAATAAATCAAAATGGAGTAGGGAAAATACTAGAACAATAATACGAGGCCCATACTATTCTAGTTCATTACAAGTCAAATAGAAGGTAACCCAAAGATCGTAATCGCTGCTCTATCACACAAACAGTCTTGGAACATCAAATCCTCACATTTCAAATCATATCTCATCACGTAATCCCTAATCATCAAACCTCACGTATCAACTTATACTTCATCACGTGATCCCCAATACAATATACCTCAAATATATATATATATCACATATGTCACTCGACGCAATCACAATTACTTGCCCCCAAGACGTATCACTAGCAAGCGATATTTCAAAGTACGATCCACTACAATCTCTCAAACACATAAATCGAAGATAAAAATATCACGACGCAAATTTACCTACTCCACTGATACAAATCTGACACAAGTTGTAAGCACGCTAAATGACAAGATATACTTCTAAAACAAAGTTCCATATAATGCGTAGATATACAAAGAAATATAGTGACGCACTGTTCTCGAACAATCTATCACGATAAACTTAAGTTACGAGAATAGAAAACAGTTCGAGCTCCACTTGTCGAGTACACGTCAATTGCCTGAATGAAAACTATCAATGCGGCTTGCAACTCCTAAGTACTGTTACCCAGACGGCTTCCAACTGCTAAGTGATGTTAACTATACGGCGTGCGAGACCTGAGTGATGTTCTCTGTACGGCGTCCGAGTCCTAAGTGAGGAGACATATGACTGCACGTGACCAAGTAAACTCACTTTCCCTCTCCCCTCGTGAGACGTAATCAACCGGCCCATAGGATAATTTGGATAAGAAAATGAAAGGATTCGTAGCGCTATCTATAATATCAGAGGAGTGTATATTGGAGAGTACCGCATTCTTTTGATCCGGCAAATGCCGACGCGGCGGCCATAGTTACTCCTGCGGAGACTCGGCACAACGCAAGGCTGCGTAGGAACACAGGTTTCTAGTGTGATATTTCATTGCTGTCGTGAAGAATGTCGTGTTGTTGTGCAGTTAATCAATGTGTAATCAATTGTTGTTATACAAAATTAGCATTAAGTCACAAACAAGACAAGGACTATACTTCTATGATTAATTTTCTCAACGACATAATATTTTCATTGCGAGCTAAAGGAAGGAGATGCACTGTCACATTTACTTCTTAACTTTGCTCTAGAATATGCCATTAGGAAAGTTCAGGATAACAGACAGGGTTTGGAATTGAACGGGTTACAGCCTCTTGTCTATGCGGATGACATGGAGAAAATCCACAAACTATTAGGGAAACACGGGGATTTTACTTCAAGCAATTAAAGCGATAGGTTTGGAAGTAAATCCCGAAAAGATAAAGTATATGATTATGTCTCGTGACCAGAATATTATACGAACTGGAAATATAAAAATTGGAAATTTATCCTTCGAAGAGGTAGAAAATTCATATATCTTGGAGCACCAGTAACAAATATAAATGGCACCCGGGAGGAAATGAAACGCAGAATAAATATGGGAAATGTTTGTTATTCGGTTGAGAAGATTTTGTCTTCTAGTCTGCTACGAAAAAATCTGAAAGTTAGAATTTATAAAACAGTTATATTATCTGTTATGTATGGTTGTGAAACTTGGACTCTCACTTTGAGAGAGAAACAGGGTGACAGTTCTTGATTTTGAAGAAAATTGTCTTAATAAAGAGAACTTCAAATATCTTATACCAGATAGATGCATGCAGGATGCGGTAGAAAAATTATTTTCTACTGTCCGTTCCATAAATCCAATCCTGGATGCAAAATAATTCAAAACTACATTACGATTTCTCAGTTTTTCTCAAAAACGAAGCATTAAAATTACGCAGTTTGCGATTCTTAACAATTAATTGAGTTTCTAGGTACAGATGTGAGTAAATCCGAAACAGAAAGGTCTAGTGAAGACGAAAGTTAGTAAAATGAAATTGATATAGGCTAAATTGTAATGTAACTGAAAATATAAATAGTAACTTGAGTGAACAACAAGCTCTTTATTATTTGTTGGGAACAGTTTTGTTCAAATAAAACAAAATAAATTATATAGTCTTTGTGAAAACTGTTTTTCATCTCTACTAACTGATAACAGGGTTGAATGTATAAATATTATTAGCACTTTAGTGACTCTCAAGTCGTATAAGGTATATCACTTGTATACCCTTGTAAATTCGTATTTGATATAGGTCTAATTCTATATGCAGAAAAATGTGAAACGTTGGTAGAAAATGAGTTGAAATTAAAGGTTTTGAAGTCTTTATTCATTAACACTTCAAGTCATACGTTCCCAACTTATTATATTTTTAAAAACGTCTTATCACTGTATTTTAAGACTAGAATATATTTATTGTTAAGAAAATTGTCTGTTATAGCAAATACACTACAACAATCTGCTAAATGAAACAGTCGAAGTGTTGGTATGAGAACTGCTGTAGCAAATTGCTGATGTTTTCCCTATTGAAATGGACATAACATAAATAATAAAGTGTTGTCTCTAATGAGTCATTTCACTATGACAATAATGTTTATTAATCCTTGTCTCCTGTATTCAATAAACCACAACAACATGTATGATATCGCCTTTAATGACCTTCCTTCTAGCATTACTGCTTACGCTTCTGTGCCGAGCAAGGAGTAATATGGCCGCCGCCGCCGAGAATGCGGTACTCTCTAATATACACTGCTCTGTATAATATAACGTCTGAGAGCTCTCTGATGGACGAAGTGACGTACTAGGTGAACAGCTACGATGCCTGGCACGGCTCAAATATAATTTTAAATAGGCCAAGGCCAAGTATAAAGATTTATGAAAAAATGAAGAAACATACCTTCAACATAATACGTAACAAAACACATAATTATCTATTAAGTATGTGCCAATTAGCGTAAACTCGGTGAACTTTAAATCCTGTAAATAGGAAGTGAAAAGAAACATGTTTATAACTAATTTATTACAAAAGAAATAATATTAATAAACAAACCTTGAAAACCAACAAAGTGAGTGTATGCATTTACAAATATAGACAGTTCTGACTTATAGCAGGCATTCCGAATCTTCAACAAAACTGCAACATTTATGGGATCACAAAACAGCTGTTTACAATGAACTTGAAAATCAACGGCGTAACTTTATTGATATAGCAGGCGAGACCCAACAATTTGGCTAGAATTCTGACACACCACAAACCACAAGTAAAACTATAAAAATGTAGTTTATACAATATTTAATATTTAGAAGAATTGTTCAATCATTTTGTCATTAGTAATAACCGTAAAAATTGCCAAAGACTACAGCCATATTTTCATTTATTGTCTTGTTTTTATCGCCAACACGCACTTAGTTTATAATACATCAACAATTAACGTTTGGTACGACCGCGAACATAATTCCATCGACACACACTTATATTGTAACATTAATTTACATTGAAAATCCGATTTAGCACAAACACGTGTTCTGGATAATAGACCTCCGTTTGACAGTTAATTACAGTGTTGCCGACGTATGGCTCCGGCTTGTAACTGAAGAAGGCTCTGATTCTACGAATACTACAAGGAAAACTACCGTATTCTACACTGCCATTTCGTATTATGTAGTAGTCTACCGCAGCTTCACAACTCAACTCAAACGGGGCTAACAGAATCCGACCTGGGTGCCTTTATCAGAGTAGGATTCTTCATCATAATCATAAAAAATTAAACATAGGCGCAAATGGCTTCACGTGAATATGCGGGGCATTATTTAAAAAATTAAGAATGAGTATGAAGACAATATCCTTCTTTTTTGAAGTGACGGATTTTGATTCATTTACTACAACGCATCGGATCAGCTTCAGTTTCATTAATATTTTAATATCACTTTGTAGAAAGTATAAATTTAAAGTATTAAATTTTATTTTAAGGAAAATGAAATAAGGCACATTTCTGCTTGGTTTTAATTATGCTTAATTTTAAATAAATATTGTTACTGTATCTTACACAATTTTCTGTGGAATAACGTACTTGATGCGCGCGCTCCGACATACATACTCTGTCCCTTATTTTCACTCAAGACATCTGGCAACTCTTAATACAGTTCACGTATATCATGAGGCGAAACCTGGCATGTGAGCTGTGCGATAGGGGAAAGAATGAGCTATCAGAAAAAAGTTTGTTTCATAATGGTTAATATTGTATGATCTGCCGACATGGAATTTCATCTCAGACTAAATCTATATTCCCCCTCCATACCCACTGATGATTAGGCTTTGTATTCCAGCTACCTAAAGATTGAAGATTGGATATATAGTACGCCGAACACAGGTGATTAAACGAATAAGGATATGAACAAACACGTCGTCGCTGCGTGTTCGTGGGGTACAGTCAACTCCTGACAATCTGAAGCTATACTAGTAAACACATGCTTGAGCCGTGATGTTCATTTTCTTCGTGATCTTTGCAGTGAATAATAACGTGCAATCGTAAGTTACGGAACTTGAACATATGCGGATGTCATTTGAAATGATGTTATATTGCAATAAATTCTTTCAACAACACATGACGTTATTGGTGCATGATGTAGTACAATATATTCCTTTTGTGTGATATTTTTTCGTATTTCATTAGGATATTGCATCTCGATCATTACTGAAAAGCCACTAATTTTCTGTGTACTTTTCTAAAAAATTTCCTAAAATGGAGATTTAATTTATTAATTGGGATGTTGGCATTGAACATCATGGTAAGCTACACAAATCCATGCTAAACGTCGAGTTAATATCTTCATAATTTTGAGATTTTTATGGTACTGGTTCTTTTTTATTACGTTCAACACACTTTCTGTGTCTTTTGGTATTTCAGTGTCTTTCAGTACACTGTCTTTGCCACTTTTACGTTTATTTTACACAATTTATATGTAATGTTGTCTATATTGACAGTAAAAATATTAGTTCAAATATCCTCAACTATGCCCCGCAACATTACACGCTCTGCAATTAACTTTCAATCAGCCACAAAGGTGTACGTAGTCTTACGTTGTTCAGAGATATGCCGAAAATAAGAAAACACAACATCCAACGAATATTGGTAAACAAATTTGGCTGTGCGTACTTTTATGTGAAAGGGTGTAATGTATTTTGTGCTAGATCGTGCGTATTTGCTTGGTTTCCGCACAAAATCAATCCGCGGAAAGTCTAAAATTCCACATTCAATATTCCCAACCTAACACACATAACAATTCCCTCTTCTTACCGCTTAAGTGACATATTGATTTTACTGCTTTAGGCTTTTGACATATTATTTTTAGAGACGTTCAATCCACTGCAATTTCACCTAAATTGCACTGTTAATTATTATTTTTAAATATTTGCAAAAATTAAGTAAACTCTACAACTCCACTAAAGTTACTGCATTCGTGATGCAAGTAACATTAAGGAAGCCGTGAAAAAATCAACAAGATTCCAGACTCATCATAGACTGGGAAAAAAAAAGACAGACGTATATCACGGTATGCTGGAGTATAGTAAACACAGAAAACATTTTAAAGCAACAATGTTGAAGATAGATATTTTTGTTTTGCAAATTTGCCGTCATTGAAGAGAAACCAAGATGGAGATTTCATTGCAACTAATTAGAAATTCCTCTTTCAGGTATGTAATAAACGATTTTCGCACAAAATAATGTACGATACACGAGCGGTATGTTTTCTTTCAATTCTCGGAAATTAAAAAAGCTCAACTACGTTTCGCTTTTTCAAACTTTTTCTCGAACATGAAAACTTCAACATACCGCTCTTGTAACGCATATTACTATTGTAAAGTATCTAATGTGGAAATAAGAGCGGAAAAAAAAAAAAATTTCATTCAGTGACATCGTAATTCAAGAAGACATAATGAACATATGAAAATTCATGTTAAAACACAACAGGAAGAAATTCCGTCCACCTCACGTAGTACAAGTACCCAACAAGATTTTTCACCCGACTGCACATCTTTTTCTTTTGATATAATCAGAATGCATATTGTAATTTATTGTCATGAAGACCAGTATATGGTTCACTGATATTTTGTTATGCATAAAGTACATTTTATTTATTTATGTTAAACTGTAATTACTAGTTTTTGTTATTCATAGAAATATATTATATTTATGTATTTTATTTAATTACTTTTTCAAGTTATATGAAGTATGCTGTGTTTAATTCCAGTGCAAATGTTGCTCAATAATGAAAAATTTAGTACACATGGAAGCTATGTTTCATTGACCTGCTAGAAAATTTTTTGCCCGATTGTATAGTCCGGATCAGCTTACTTCATACCCTAAGGGTGAAACCTAACCATTTCCCCCCCCCCCCATTACTACATATGCTAGTGGATTGTGGTGATTTTCTAGTTTGCAGGTTGAATTTTCTTTTGCCAACTTCGTTTCGAATTTCGATACTGACAAATACTACAAATGGTAGTGATTTTGTAACTGGTATGTTGGCAGCAGAGACAAGTATCGACGATATTTGTCGGTACTGGAGTTCCATGAAATAAAAATTGTACTAGATTTCTGAGCCGGTTATTGGAAGCTAGTGAAATTTGAACATACTAATAATTAATTAATATCAGTATTAATATTAATACAGAATAGTTATTTTATGTATTGCGTTGTGGTTATAATTCAAGACTATAGTCAGATAAGTTTTCGGAGTTAGTACTAAGAATTTCATGTGGTCAAACAAAATATATTTTTAGGTTAGGTCTCGTGAGTCAATTGTTTAGTCAAACCAATGAATTTCGTATTGCCAGACAAAATACTTGACATGTTGATACCTTTCTCGTATAGTTTGTCTAAGAAAATATGTTACAAGTTATTGAATTATTTACAATAACCTTCCAACATAAAGTACGGTAAGTAAATAAGCCATTTAGTACGTGGGATCGTGTGATATCTGATAACAGTTGGCAACACTGACAAGACGGCAATATTTGCTGTTTAGGAACTGTTCTTATGTGACCCTCACTATACCTGTAAACACGAGAGCACTGCTTCCGAATGGAATCGTAAAGGTATTCTCTGTCTGTTTCTTTCCTCTACAAACATAGTCGCTGCGTCGTTTACAGCACCGCGCAGGTTAAAGGAATCTCAGCTCTGGTTATGAAAAATATGAAAGGAACAATATATTTTATATATTCGACTCTTTAAAAAGTGGAAAGTTATCAGTCCAGATAATTTCCGCACGTTTTTTAATCTATGTAGTAGTATGTTTTATTCCACGTCTGTGTAGAACTGTAGACTGTAGCTAAATGCAATAACGAATATCTTTCACATTTTAAGGCAAAAGAAAACAGACATTGAAATGAGTAAATAACCTTTCTTCGGAATTATGCAGGATACTAGACTTAGTAGTGAGTTGTCGTGACTGCAGAAGGTTTGTTTTGAAATCTCCACTCCGTGCTTCACACTTCATTACGCCACCGCTGACAAGTCATAGCAAAGCAGATGCAGTTCTCCCACTCCAGTCGGTTTTCCGTGTTAAACGCGTGTGTGAGTGTATTTTAGATAGCTGCAAAGCATGTTGTGCCAATCACAGTTGAATATTATGTTGTTAGTTTCATTTTTGGTGATACCGATAAGCTTAATTATTTAACAATAGCAATTTTATTTTCCACCTTTGCTTATCTTAATGTTATTAGTTTACATGTAAACTAATAACATTAAGATACGCAAAGGTGGAAAATAAAATTGCTATTGTTAAATTATGTTGTTAGTCGGACATTATGCTGCTGGAGCTAAATGACAGCTGTGAGCAGTTTGGGATAAAGATTAATGCAAACAAGACGAAGACCATGGTTATAGGAAGAAAAATAAAGAATGTGAACTTACGAATTCTAAATGAGAAAGTAGATTAAGTGAATACTTGGGATGTACTATAAGTAGTAACGTGGGATGCAGCCAGGAAGTCAAATGGAGGACAGCAATGGCCAAGAAAACTTTTAATAGAAAAAGGAGCATCTTCTGTGGGCCTCTGAAAAAGAACTAAGGAAGAGACTAGTGAAGTATTTTGTGTGGGGTGTGGCATTGTATGGGGCAGAAACATGGACTTTACGACGAAATGAAGAGAAACAAATAGAAGCATTTGAAATATGGATATGGAGAAGAATGGAGCGTTTGAAGTGGACAGACAGAATAAGAAATGAAGTTGTGTTGGAAAGAGCTGGTGAAGAAATAATGATCTGAAACTGATCAGAAAGAGAAAAAGGAATTGGTTGGGTCACTGGCTGAGAAGAAACTACCTACTGAAAGATGCACTGGAAGGCATGGTGAACGGGAGAAGAGTTCGGGGCAGAAGAAGATATCGGATGATAGACGACATTAAGATATGGGGATCATATGCGGAGACTAAGAGAAAGGCAGAAAGTAGGAAAGATTGTAGAATGCTGGGTTTGCAGCGAAAGACCTGCCCATGACCAGACTTATGTAGGCTATGTATGTAGTCAGAGATTCTTTGCTAAGCAACCTCTTCATTGACATACTGCAGGTGTTATCTTGCATTGAACGTGGCTGTCATATCTCAGTATTAAAATTGAAGTGTTAATTGAAGTCGGTTTTCATTGTGCAACAGGAAAACTCTTAGTTACAATTTAAATTTTAGATACAACGTATTTTTTATTTCTATATCATTGGTGCCTTTAGCAGTTGAGCCGGGTGAGTCCAGATCCAATAAAAATCCTAATTTTCCCCCCTCTGGATGTTTTATAAAGAGATTTAAAGGGTTTTGAGTGGAAATAGCGGTGTCTGAAGTGAGGTTCAAATGAAACGGTAATTGGTTGAACAATTCAATAGGTTAATTTTATATTCCACAGTTACGAGTTGTGCTTCTTACGACACGGTATGGAGGTAGCTACGAATATATTGAATAAGCAGTCGCGGACAGCCGATAAGGTGTCCTCCATCTTGGGGGTTGAGCGAAGGGCTAACAATCCATCACCGTAAAAAAGAGCTTGTTACGAAACCCCAAAATAAGCCTCGGAATGGGACTGATTCTCTGGCACGACCACAGCAAAGGCAGTTGTAGCATATTACGGTTGTTCTGTATGGTTGTGAAACTTGGACTCTCACTTTGAGAGAGTTAAGGGTGTTTGAGAATAAAGTGCTTAAGAAAATATTTAGGGCTAAGAAGGATGAACTTACATAATAATTGAGAAAGTTACACAACGCAGAACTGCACGCATCGTGTTCTTCACCTGGCATAATTAGGAACATTAAATCCAGACGTTTCAGATCGGCAGGGCATGTGGCACGTATGGGCGAATCCAGAAATGCATATAGAATGTTGATTAATAATAATAATAATAATAATAATAATAATAATGTATTTAACCTGGCAGAGTTAAGGCCATACGGCCTTCTCTAACACCCAACCAGGAGTAAAAACTGCGTTACAAAAAACACTACAAATTTACAAAGTACCCTACAATTTTACAAACAAAACTGGATAAGATAATAATAATAATAATAATAATAATAATAATAATAATAAAATGTAAACAACAAGTAAGAAGAAATCAGACATAATATATAACATACAGAAAGAAAGAAAAAAAGCAAAATAAAATGTGAACAGCAGGTCAAAATAAATGAGACATACAAAGTATAAAAAAATAAGACATGATTGGGAGGCAGGAGGGGGAAAAAAGACCTTTGTGGAGGCCGAAACGTAGACTGGAGGATAATGTTAAAATGGATTTGAGGGAGGTGGGATATGATAGTAGAGACTGGATTAATTTTGCTGAGAATAGGGACCGATGACGGACTTATGTGAGGGCGGCAATGAACCTCCAGGCTCAGGACAAGGACCGATGGCGGGCTTATGTGACAACGACAATGAACCTCCAGGCTATCTAAAAGCCATTTGTAAATAAGTGATTCTTAAAATATAAACATAATAATATATAATATAACGTAATAACGTCCGCCACTGCACTGGGTTGAACTCAACAAACTGAACGTCTTGCGTGCAACTGCCATTCGTACATTGGGCAGGGAATATGGTAAGTAGCATTTGTTTATGCCGTCCGACCGTCAATGCACTCGCATGTACCACCACCACCACATTCTGCCTTCAAGAACAATGGTATTTTTTCTCATTCTGTCTCCATTCGCACAAGGATTATGAAGAGACATTGGTCATTAGAGCTCTTTGCTCATATATTCAACACGGTGCAAGACTACCACTTTTATCAATATAGATGAGGGACTTTAGTTTCAATGACAAGGAAAAACTCTACTTCTGCACCAAATCCACTGAATTTGTGATTAACACCAAATACCTTCGTGGAGCAGAAGGAGTAGTAGCAGCCTATTTATTATGTAACACCTACCGCTTGCATCACAATGAAATAGTTTAAAGTATTGAGAGAGTGCATATACTGTAAACATCCGTTGAGGGGATGAGGCATCCCTTCTGAGGATTCGGTCAGCTGTGCCTTCTGTACTGAAGATCACGTAAGAGTAATTCTTAAAAGATTAATTTGGCCGTCTCTTCAGTGTTGCCAACTAATGCTAGATATCACCAAAAGAGGATAAAATCACACAATGCCATGTACTATAATAATAATAATAATAATAATAATAATAATAATAATAATAATAATAATAATAATAATAATATAGTATTAACAATAACGATGTCTTCCTTATTTACCACATCTTATCTTTATGTTAGGGAGGTGTTTTCTAAAAGGTTCAATAATTTGTGAAAGAGTAGCCTAGGCCTATATTTTTCTTCTGGATCTCTCGCACATTATGTTAGTAGTTAGTAGATTAGTGTATGATCTAATATTAAAATGTATTTTGTCTGATATGAAATTCATTGCTTTGATTAAACAGTTTACGAATCACGAGACCTAACCTAAAAATGTAATTTGTTTAGTCACGTGAAATGATTATACTTGTTTTTTTGAAAGATGGGACATGACAGTTAAGCGGCCGAGCTTGGAACTACAGTGCTATGTTGCCAATATGGACTACAACGCTGTCAGCTGATGGAAGTTAGCAATTGACGTTAAGATGGCTGACGTTAAAACATTCATTGACAATTAACGCGAAGGTAAGAAAACAATACAAAAATCGACAGAGAATCAAAAACGAAACGTACCAATGTTAACATTGTGTACACAATAAATGTCACCAAGAGAGCTATTAAGCACTCGCCAGATAGGAACGGTAAGTTTGGCAACTCAACCGTTGTTACCATAGCAACAGACCTACCACGCTATGTGACATTCAGTTGTTTTTCTGATTGCAACGCTCCTGTCATGTCCCATTAAAAAAAACACTTATAGTATGAATTCCGAAAACGAATGCCATTTTGAAATGTATGCTTTAGAATATTGCAATAAAAGCCTAAACACGAAAGAAATTAATTAAAATGTGAAATGGTATTTCTGTCGGTTACTCATATCACACGAAATATGTTATATTTACACTTAGCCTACCTGATTCTAATCTTGAAATTGTAACCACAACACAAAGCAACACATACAATAACTATTATAATATTAATACTGATATTAATTAATTATTAGTATGTTCAAATTTCACTAGCTTCCAGTAATGGGCTCAGAAATCTAGAACAATTAGAATTTTTAGAATTTAAACTGCTGACAACTTGTGTCACTGCTGCCAGCATAACAGTTATAAAATTACCACCAGCTGTAGTATTTCTCAGTACCGAAATTCGAAACGAAGTTGACAAAAGGAAATTCAATCTGCAAACTAGAAAATCACCATAATCTACTAGCTTATGTAGTAATGGGGGAAAAAATGGTTAAGTTTTACTCTTAAGGTATTAAGTAAGCTGACCCAGACTATACATTGAAGGATACGCTGCCGCTTTGCTGGTTAAGGCTGGTTCACAATAAACCGGGAATGAAAACGACAACGAGATCGAGAACGGAAATAATATTAAAATAAATGTATTTAAATATGAGCATTCACATTTATTTTAGCATTATTTCCGTTTTCGTTCTCGTCGTTTCCGTTCCCGGTTTATTGTGAACCAGCCTTTACTCGTCAAAGGTCACAACTCTGCTGAGAGTTTTTAATAACCTGGCTACTGGCTAGTAGGTTACTTTCACATGGAACGAGCGAGCGCCTCGAGGGACAATGGTCCCAAGTTAGGAGGAAGTGAGTGCCTTGGGGCAAGGTCGCTGCAAAGACACATTGTCTTACGACGCGACGTGCTCTTGGCTGGCGTGTCGAGCTGGATAAGCAGAAAGGGTTTCCAAGTACCACTTAGGATTACTAGTTATGGATATATTCAAAACTGTCGGATGAACTGATAGCTCGCCTCGTGATGCAAGTGTTCGTAAGGGGTTTCCACATGACAGATGACTCAAGTGTACCAAATTGTCAATTGGATTTTCTAATCAAGATTGGTATTTTCGACTGGGTGACCAAAAATATGCACTTCGTTAGCCGAAGATCGTGTTTGATCGCTGAAGATTACGTTTGAATTGCGGTAACTTGGACTGGAATTCATGATTAACAAATAACTATGTTGGATATCAGTTTTACACCGACATTCCACTATATTTTTTGTAATTCTCAATAATCTTTATAACTGGTACAAAAAATAAAAATAAATAAATCATCTATACTAATAATAAATCTGTAACCGAAATTTTTCTGGTAATTCTCGCTTTTCCAAAAATAATTGGTGTTAACATGTATAATTAACCATCCTGAAATCGAAAATCGCTTTTTTGAAATTTTTGTTTGTATGTCTGTCTTTCTGTCTGTCTGGTGTTTGTTACCTTTTCACGCGATAATGGCTGAATGGATTTCAATGAAAATTGGAATATAAATTAAGTTCGTTGTAACTTAGATTTTAGGCTATATGACATTCAAAATATTTTACTTAGAAGGGGTGTTATAAGGGAGCTTGAATTAAATAAATCGAAATATCTCCCTTATTATTGATTTTCATGAAAAATGTTACATAACGAAAGTATCTTTAAAAATGATTTCCGATAAGTTTTATTCTATGCAAAATTTTGATAGAACTGATATTTAATGAGATAAATGAATTTTAAAATAACAATGTCACCTAACTGGCTGTAATGAAATGAAAACAAATGACTTCGTCTATGAGGGGCCTTGAACAACAACAAACATACAGAGAATGTTTGTGTGTTTGTATGAAGTAATCTCGGAAGCTAATTAACCGATTTGTATAATTATTATTTCACCATTGAAAAGTGTAGTTTCTCTAGATGGACATAATGCTATAATGTTATTACAGCTTGCTTTACACTCTAGCTCCATCTCACTTGCCGAATACCTCCAGAGGCGCAGCATCTGTTGCTGAATTAACCGTGAAGAAAAAAGTCAATAAATATGCTCATCTTTTATACAAGGTGATAATGTCGGTGAAATGAGTCCGGGTTCCAACACCGATAGTTACCCAGTATTTGCTCATATTGGGTTGAGGGAAAACCCCGGAAAAAACCTCAACCAGGTAACGTGCCCCGACCGGGATAGTATCAATTTTAAAAGTAGAGTTGACTGAACAACTCCAGGGAGTATTGCACGATAATAACAGTTAAATTCATAGTTTTAAATACAACTTTGAAAATTATTCAAGAGCAAACGACTTACAATATACAAAAAACTATTATTCACTAAGTACAAAACTGTATTTAGATTTGTCAATATTTAATTCTAAGAAGTGTAGCGAAGCGCACGGGTATGGCTAGTAAGAAAATAAATTTACAAGAACGGAACCTTTAAACAAGCTGTGAATTGCGGTTGGTAAGTTTAGTATAGTGTTGAAGCCAATTGTAATTGAGTTACTTCCATTTTCCCTACTAAGATTTTTCTGTAATTTTATTCACAATTCTCTTTATCGCTGGTAGAGAAAGAAACGACAAAAAAAATTCTAAACATTGTAGGCCCACATCGTTAACCGAATACCACATTTACACATTCATCAGGATCTTCGTTTCTCCAGCTATCTTTCTATAATTTCTCCATACCGGTATATTGTCAGTGTGATGCAGACTCAATATATGACAATAGGAAAAAAATACATAGAAATATGCATATGTATATTGACTTGCATTAATGCTATTCGTGTTAGGAAACTACCCATATCCTCTCTCTACTACCACGCAGAGAGCTAACATAGATACAGAAACTTTTTTTCGTAGAATTGGCATTTTGTTATAGAGTTCGCATTAACTTAATGTTTAATTAATTTTCTTAATGTCTCTGCAAAACTACATGAAATAAACACCGTCTTGGGTGAGAAATGTTATGACGTAGGCTTTACAATCATACTGTCATAACCAGGCTTCAGTTCTGGGCACAGAAACGCATGAAGTTCAGAACGCATGGACGATAGTGTTCTGTTGGTCGAGTGGAGTGGGAGATGAAGAGCGCCATTACTTCGTGTCTTAACATGTAAACAGTCCGTCACCCTGTACAGATGCAGTATATACAGTACATTCCTAGTGTAGACAATAAATGTCTACCATTAAAGTATTAACGTGAGTTGCAACCTTCAATCAGGTGTCCCTACGCCGAAGCCTGTGTACTCTAAACTTCATACTGGTTACTCTGTGTCCCTAGGCCGAAGCCTGATCATAACATTTCTCACCCATAGTGTGTAATTATATTCTTCTTCTTCTTCCTCCATATAGGCTACCAAGCCTGTTCATTCAGAGACGAGAATCCAGCTATCTCTTATGGGGTCTTCCTGGGCCTCTCTTCCCTTTTGGAGAGTTCTCCCTTACAATCTTTACTATTCTATCTTCTGGCATTCTATTAACATGTTCCTTCTTCTCCCATTGATTCTTTCTCTTATAGCTTTAACCCCATACTGCTCTCTAAATGTCGTCATTCCTAACAAACGTGTATATTTCTGAACAATTGCAGGTTTGAAAACACTGTTGATTATGCTCATGATTTTCTGGGAGATATGTCTTTCAGATTGAAAACATAGGTTGCATCCCAAGTAATTGAATTCATTCACCCTTTCCAGAATTTTGTTTTCTAAACATATTTTACTTTGAATTGGGTCTTTGCCAGAAAATGCCATAATTTTTGTTTTTATTATTATTATTATTATTATCATTATCATTATTATTATTATTATTATTATTATTATTATTATTATTATTATTATTATTATTATTACACTGGTCAACAATGATTTTTCTGCAGTAACAAACTACAAATATTGCTGTTTTATTATCCTCTTCCGCCATCTAACAATGAACTCAATAGATTTTCGCCATGTGATAAGTTTATTGAGTGTAGGTGGCATGTCTTTGATATTCCCGAAAATATTTCCCTTGCCATAGACTGGTTGCTACTCGAAACAACTCTTTTTCTGTGACATTATAATATGATCAATAGCAGATGACAGCGGAAATTCTTTTGACAACTGTGTGAAATTGAAATATTTCATTATTATTATTATTATTATTATTATTATTATTATTATTATTATTATTTCATTATTATTATTTTTTGCAAACATGGCTAACACGGCACGAAAGAATATGAGTGGGCCCTAATGAAGAAATTCTGGATTATTTAGAAACATTGCCAGAAATGAAATCGGGGGGGAAATGAAGCAGTTAGTACTAATAAAGAAAATGAGAATTAGAGTGGTGATCGTAATATGACCAGAAATCACAGCTGCAAAAGCATATTGCAGTGCTGCTGAAAAGGTACGAACTGTACTACACAATACTATACAGATCAGGAGATAACATTGACGTGTTACCAGAGATAGGGGAAAAAAGAGAAAAATGTCCTTTGCCTCAGTTCAATGTACGAGTGAGTATGCATACCACTAAGAAACTTCCTGAGATCGTTTCTTACTGAAAATTCCACAAAATGTGAAATGTATGAGTGCCTACAGTGGCCTGTGCAAGTATTTTTCAATGTATTGGATCTTGCTACCATCAGTGCTTGGATCCTCTATAGAGAAGAAACTGGGGAAAGTGTAACTCGTCGGGACTTCATTTTGAAATTGGCGAAGGCGTTGACGAATCCATGCAGAACACCAACAGCAATTCTTGTAAATATTCCAACTGCAGTGTCCAGAAACCAGACGGGAGACCTGTCAGATTGGAGGGTATCATAGCAGAAATAAGAAACAACATCTCTATGCAGAGTGAAACAAATTTATGTGTGGTCCATGTTATTGAAAGTTCTATATGTGTATGGAAGATGTCACAATAATGACCAATAGACGATAAATACATTCAGAAAACAGAAAATATATAATTGCGACATATTTAATGTAACATTGAGTAAACATGAAACACTAATTGTAAATGTTAAGAACAGAATGACCTGAGAACTGGTAGAGATAATATGCTATTAGTGTACATTTAATAAAACAATTTTTTTCATCAAAGTATAACATACGATTTTCTTAGAAGAGGAGTATATGTCGGTGTCAAATTATGTTTTGAAATTAACTCTCAGTCATTAATTCTGTACTAAGATGTTATTTCAAATAAATGTTTCTACTCAGAAAAAATGAGGATAAAATGTGAGGGTTAAAATGACCAGTGCTGGTTGTAATAGATAGTTTGAAAGTCCTGGTCCACGTAGTGTTAAAATAATATCCTACCAGCATCAAAATCAGTAATATTCCCTATCTTGTCACAATCACATTATAAGAAAGCTTAGTCTCGACCTGGAATCTGCAAGATTTGGTGAAGACGTCCCACCAAGAAACAGTAATCGAGAATAATTTCAAAGGAAAAATTTTTCCGGGGCCAGGTATCAAACCCAGGACTTTTGGTTAAAAGTACCAATGCTCTACCAACTGAGCTACCCGGGAACTCTACCAGACACCGATCCAATTTAAGTCACACAGAGTTAGTGTGCACTCAATGTTGGTTGCTTGACGGTCGTCAGCCCACTTTGAGGTCTGTGGATACAGAGGGAAAAATTGGATCGGTGTCTGGTAGAGTTCCCGGGTAGCTCAGTTGGTAGAGCGTTGGTACGTTTAACCAAAGATCCTGGGTTCGATACCCGGCCCCGGAACAATTTTTCCTTCGAAATTATTCAAATCAACTTTTGAGGGAGTTATACCTGAATGCTTGATTTGCTGTAATCGAGAAGGTTTAAAATATGAAACATTAAATACAAAAAATCAGCAATATTGTAAAACAAGAAATGCTGCAGGCTTTATATCTGTACACATTTAGTGGAAAGGAAAACGTTTAGAATATGCATTACAAGAACAGCCATGGTGGGAACAGCACCTACAATAACAAAAGTTTTAGTTTCAAGCACGAATAGTGTGATGCATCTTGGGTTCAAGAAGAGAAGTTTCGGAAAACTGACCCTGTGTTTGTAAAGCTGTAGGAATAAAAATAGAAACAGATAAATGGTATGAACATAAGCCAGCTCTAGTGTAAACACACGAAAATAAACAAACTGCAGTAAGTAGATACTGGGTCATCAACCAACCTACAAAATACAACTATGATATCGGTATTAAGAAATAAAAATTAGGTGTTCATAATATTAGATGTTGCAATACTATAGGACAGAGGAGAAACGGTTTAAGATAAAAAACCGAAATCTTGAAAGATAAGGATCGTATGACGATTTAAAATTAACGCATATAGAATATTAGAACAAAAATCATAAAACTAATTTATTGATTTGACTGGAAATATGACATATTCAAGGTCAAAATTACCTGAATATTTTCGCGGACAGTTTTTTTTTAAGTGCCACGAATGTACTGCTTTCCAACTTTAAACATTTCTTCCAGGAAGCTATGTTAACGATTCTATCGCTCTTTAAAATCCATCGTTTTTGCCCGAGTTTGAACCTGCTAACTTCGGGTTCAATGGCTAGCATGGCAATCTTTATATTTCTAGGATTGAATAAAAATGTGTACGTAAATGTAAGTAGCTACTGTTCTTGAATACTATACTTAAAGGAACCACAAGAACACAATGTGCTGTAGATGTGGTTCCTTTACCTGAGTGAAATATATGTAATGTAACGTGATGTGATACAGGCCTAATAAGGTAATTCTCCAGAATGGCTACACCAAAGAAGGTATAATTTTCTTTTGTTTCACTGGCTTCTGTGAGATAAACACGTGTTTTAGTTTCCAACCACAAATACTTTGAGCATAACAATCATTGATATTTTACTCTAATGCATTGTTGCAGCCCTCTCCACCCACTTCTCCACTACTCGTTATAGATATAACTAGGGTTACCACAAGAATAATAATTTTTTTTATCAAGACTAGTACCAGTAGGTGGTTGTTGTTCATTTTGCTGTTGGGTTCTCTGCACATGGTACATTCATCAGATAATTATGCAAACTTTGTAGAGATGAGCAGCTAGGCAGATTTTCATATCTAATCTGAAGGCCTCAGTAGTTTCTTTCCTTGATCAATTTTTGTATTTCTACCAAATCTTATTAATGTTTATTGTAGTTTGGTTTCCTTTTTTGGCATGTACCTAGATTAACTGTTTCATTTTCTACTATTTAGACTAGAATATTATTCTTTTTTGTAGATTTTGTAAGTTTTAATTTTCTTTTTGATTTCTTGTGTGGTTGTTTGATTAATATGAATTCTGTTTCAGGGACTTGAGGCCTGCAAGTCTGGACAAAAGTCAAGAAACATTTCGACTGCGGTTGTATCAGTTGTATGCCTGGGGAGGACCTCTTCTTATAGCAGGAGTAGCTGCCATTCTCGACAACCTCCCTGAGGAGTCATATTCATCATTTCTCAGACCTCGCTTTGGACAGCAGCGATGTTGGTTTTATGGTAACTTTCTTGACTCATTTCTAGAGGATGTTTTTTAGTGGGTTATTTTACGATGCTGTATCTACATCTCAGGTTATTTTGCATCTGAATGAAATAAGGTGATAATGCCAGTGAAATGAATCAGAGGTCCAGCACCGATAGTTTCTCAGCATTTGCTCATATTGGGTTGAGGAAAAACCCAGGAAAAAATCTCAACCAGGTAACTTGCCTCGACCGGGATTCGAATCCGGGCCACCTAGTTTCGCAGACAGACGCACTAACCATTATGCCACAGGTGTGGACTATTTAAGACTGTTGAAAACATGAAATTCAAATGGCAAGTTTGCAAATGTTAGTGGCTTTACTATTCAATTAAAGTGAACCAAAGCAGGCACATGTAAAAGTCAGAAAATAGTAATCATTATTGTACTAATGTAATATTATAATATAATATTCAAAGTTTTCAAATGAATACCGGTAGATTGCAGATATAATTTCACCCAAGGTAGTATAGTACCATGATTTTCACAATCAGCCAATGTAAACATTGTCGATTTCATTATTAATCATACAGTGATACACTTTATGTTAATAGTTAAAATGATAGTTTTCGAAAAAATATTTACACACATAATTTTGCCCTAGATTTTAATGTTAATGTTATGTTTTATTTAACGGTGTTCGCAACTGCAGAGGTTATATCAGCGTCACCAGATGTGCCGGAGTTCTGTTACATGCCAGTAAATCTACTGACATGAGCCTGTCGCATTTAAGCACACTTAAATGCCATCGACCTGGCCCGGGATCGAATCCGTAACCTTGGGCATAGAAGGCCAGCACTATACCAACTCGCCAACCAGGTCGACTCCTAGATTTTAATAATGCACCTTCTGTTACATGAAAAATTACACAGAAACAAAAATAAAAATCTACTGTAAAATGATGTGAACATAATAATGAAGACTTGAAGTAAATAATGATCAAAGTGCCATTTTCGTGAAAATTGTGTTGTACAGGAATAACAATTTACGTATTTACTTAGCACTGCTAAATAAGAATCAAAGTCCAAACTCGTTCTTTTGTCATTTTATTAGGAGTTCATAGATAGTGGGATATGTGTGTACTTATAGCTTGCATATAGGTATGATACCAGTGGCGAAGCTACTTGGAAGCAATTGAGCCAATGCCTACCCCAAAAAATTGTCACGATTAAAATTATAAATAATGCTGCAATAAATTTCCCTGCCATAATTGTTATGATTGAGAAAATTAGCTGTTTGTACTGGGTTCTTTGCTCAACGACCAATAGATTATGGCACGACAGATGTCCTCGGATGAGGTGACCGAAGATCTGCAGTTGAGACCTTGTTCCCTTGCCTTTTGAACAGTCTTGACTTTTAGAAGAAAGGAAAATAGCGTGAAGTTCTTTGATGCAGAAGGAATTTCTAGCATCTCCCTCCACTATGTTATGAGACATGTCTCATGACCAACCACAGCAACCAACAAGAAACATTCTGACTTTCCTCGTGCTTGAAGTCAGTGTTGCCAATTTAGCTACTTTTAACAACTTTTCAGCGACAAAATTAATTAAACTTGAAATTGTTTAAATACAATTTAGCGACTTTTAAATTCTCTTACAAAGAAAAAAAACTTTTATCTATTGATAACATAGTGATGTATTATTTTCTGCCCAACCACTCTTTAAATACTGGCTTCACCACTGCTCTATACCAGGACTTGCCAAACTTTTCATAGCGAGGGCCACATTAACCATCCGAGAAAGAATCGCGGGCAAAGTCACGTAAGTTTAAATTAAATTAATAAACAAAGCTCATAAATAACATTCGTATTCAAACTTTTGTTTTATTGACTTAAAACCTACACTTTCAAACGGTTTCCTTTTTTCATTCAACTGGCAAGTTATGTTTTTGCAATATCTTCCACTCTGCGAGCAACTGTATGTAGGCTCATTTTCTTAAATAAATCTACTTTCTCAGGACAAATCTCCTTTGTCGCCATTATCATGCACGATTTAATAAATTCACCATCACTAAAAGATTTTGCCCTTTTTGCCAGTTCATGCAAAACTAGCCACTGTTGTTGCTTCCTTGTCTGATCTCTTTTTCTTGAAAATATCTGTTAAGATGATAGTCCACGCTCCATTGCTTCAAATTTATCATCCCGTAACTTCCTCGTAAATTGTGACAAATTTGAAAAATGTTTGATTTCATAATGCCTGCGAATATTACATTCTTTAAAGACAGCAACTGATTCGTTACAAATCAGGCTTAATTACTTTATTTCCAGTTTGAATCATAAAATAGTTCTAACTCCATTGTTGTTTAAACACAGAACATTCACTGCCCATTTTCTCTTTTTTTTTTTTTCTTTCCCTGCCATAATTAAAGTTACGCTGTAAGAACTACTAGTAAATGCTTGTGGATTAACTCAGAGTGCTAATACTATTAACTGGATAATATTTACCACTTCACATTTCCACTGCTCTAATATGTGTGAGCGTGTACCGAAAGAAGTCGCTGTTGTCATCTTACAGCGGTGCAATCTCTGGTTGCTCTGTTGCCACACTTCGCGCTTGGGCTGGACAACCTACGGTCACCTGGCGGCTGAACGGTTGCGACCAGTAGTCTGTATTGTAGCAACATCATTGTTACCGCAATATACGAGCAATTTGTTTAACAATCTGGGCCTTTGATTTGATTTCATCGATCGAAGTTCGTCAATAAATTAATCTTCTTTTTATTCTTTTATTGACTTTTAATATTTTTTCAAGTTAGTAAATGGGCCGAACAAAAGTAGCTCGCGGGCCGTAGTTTGGCAAGCCCTGCTCTATACGATAATTTTAAGGGGACTAGGAAAATTGTATAGTTATATCAGTTATTGTTGTATTGAGGGGTTATGAAATGTTGTCAAATTTATGTTCTAAAAGAGATAATAGAAATAAGTATAAAACATCATTACATATTATGAAATAACATTTACTCACCATTTGATTACCAGTACTGTGCTTGAAATACAAATTCATTAAACATTCAGGCATTATTTTCTTTAAATCAGTAGTTGCACTCCGTCTTTTGCTTTTGAGGTTTTCAGCAACAAATGTATTTGTCATTCCTTCGAGGAGAACCAGAAATGGTTTAATGTGTCTGGTATACCCCCACGCCAATCCATATTTTTTAACCCTTGAATTAGATGAAGTTCTATTGTAACATACTCCTTGCACGGAATGCTAAGATCTATCAACGAAAGTATGAAAGAAGATAGGCGAAATAAGGGGAAAAATTTTAAGAGGGTGATATTCAGTGAAAAGTGTCGGCGAAGATTTTCTAGCAGAAGCTCTGTCCCAAGTTTTTTTGCCTTACAAAATTATGTAACAGATTCCATGTCTCACAACACAATGAATCACTAACAATCGGCTCTTTTTCACCTACATAGTAAGCCTCTCTGTCTGTGACTGAACAGGGGCGAGAAGTGTAAGAAGCTAGTTCAATTAATTAAAATGTGTCTCAGTGAAATATACAGTAGAGTCCGTATAGGCCAGTTTCTGTCTGATGCTTTTCCAATTCACTGCGTGCTAAAACAAGGAGATGCACTATCACTTTTACTTTTTAACTTTCCTCTAAAATATACTATTAGGAAGGATTTCAAATTGGACAGGTTACATCAGTTGCTTGTTTATGCAAATGATGTGAATATGTTAGGAGAAAATTCACAAACTATTATGGAAAACACGGGAATTTTACTTGAAGCAACTAAAGTGATTGTTTTTTTCGGGATTTACTTCCAAACCTAAGTACTGTATATGATTATGTTATATGACCAGAACATAGTACGAAATGGAAATATAAAAATTGGAAGTTTATCCATTGAAGAAGTGGAAAAATTAAAATATTTTGGAGCAACAGTAAAAATGACACTCGGGAGGAAATTAAATGCAGAATAAATACGGGAAGTGCTTGCTATTATTCGGTTGAGAAGCTTTTGTCATCTAGTCTGCTTTAAAAAAAAAAAAAAAAAAAAAAAAAAAAAAACTGAAAGTTAGAAATAAAACAGTTATATTACCGGTTGTTCTGTATGGTTGTGGAACTTGGACTGTCACTTTGAGAGTGGAACAAAGGTAAAGGGTGTTCGAGAATAAGGTGCTTAGGAAAATATTTAGGGCTAAGAGGAATAAAGTTGCAGGAGAATGGAGAAAGTTACATAATGCAGAACTGCACGCATTGTGTTCTTCACCTAACATAATTAGGAACATTAAATCCAGAAATTTGGGATGGGCAAAGCATTTAGCACGTATGGGTAAATCCAGAAATACATATAGAATGTTAGTTGGGAGACCTGAGGGAATAAGACTTTTGGGTAGGCCAAGACGTAGATGAGAGGATAATATTAAAATGTTTTTGAGGGAGATGGGGTATGATGCTAGGGGCTAGATTAATCTTGCTCAGGATAAGGACCGATAGAGGCCTTATGTGATGGCGACAGTGAACCTTCATGTTCCCTAAAAGCCATTTTTAAGTATTCATCCTTCATAATGGGATGATAACTGTGTTACTTGTAAACAAAACACTCATTTGAAAATAATTTATGGATATTCACTCTAGAATACAAAGCAGATGTTTATAATTGACCATGATGAACTGGTAACTGTTCCTTCAATGGAAATGGCAACCAAAATTCCAGTTTACTGGCATTTTGGAGAAAAACGAATTCTGACTTTTTTTAACATTTAAAATGTGTCTCCCCAGTCTCTTACAACTTAGTTTTATTCCTCTATTTTTAGTCTGCTTTTCTTTGCTATATTTGCGTCTCTGTTAGGGGCACGTTTTTTTAAATTCATTCATATAGCTATCTTAAAGTCTTGAAACATTTATGTGAAATTTTCAATTGGACATTTATAATAAAATTATACAGTATGTTAGTGCTGATATTGGCTAATGTTTTTACTGTGTTCCTGTAACTGTCAGTTGGTAGAGCAGCTGGCTACGGACTGGAAGGTCCGGGGTTCGATCCCAGGTGGTGACAGGAACTTTCAGAATGGCCCCGAGGTTCACTCAGCTTCCTATAAAATTGAGTACCGGGTCTTTCCCGGGGGTAAAAGGTGGTCAGAGCATGGTGCCGATCACACCACCTCATTCTAGTGCCGAGGTCATGAAAGCATGGGGCTCTACCTCCATGCCCCCCCAAGTGCCTTCATGGCATGTTTCGGGGATACCTTTACATTTACCTTTTATTAGAATAAATGTCTAAATTACAAATTTTTAAAAGAATAAATATAAATATATGTAAGTAATAATTCTGACATGAACATTTTTGGGAACATACTATAATTTTATTTCACTTCACTGTATACAAGAAGGAAGATCTGAAAGAAAATCGTTAAAGCCAATTTCGGTTTCTTTGCTACACACATCAAAATTGTCTAAGGAACAGATGATTTTATTAATAAAATTCTTTCCAGACCCAAATAAGTACTAAGCGTTGGGCACACATAAGTAAGTTATTCATTTATCTATGCACCAGTCACCATAGCAACCAGAGTTTTGTTTTATTTACATTATTACATTGGAATTTCTTTAAAAAATGTTTAATATTTAATCTTCCTCAACTTGGTGAGGTTGCCAGAGACAAAGAATGGTAAACAGTAACATTTAAGATGACATTAAAAATGTCTTACAAGAAATTTGTTTACAATAAACTAAAATTTGCAGTAGATAATATTTCACACAGCTAATGAAAATTTGCAGTAAAATAAAAAAATACTGATAAAAAAGTAGAATGAGAATATTCAACTGTAATTTGAATTGAAGTACAAGTGTCGCCTTAAAATCTGCAGAGAACCCTTCAAAGCTATAATAGAAATTTCCTTAATTGTTGTTGTTGGGACTCCAAATTTAAGACAGAATGACACGAATTGTTTCGTTATGGTCCCTCTAGCACCCACCATTAATCCGATGACTTCTATATCCCTGAGTTTATAATATATTATGATGTTTTGTAATAAGGTATAGTTGGTTCATAAATTGTCCTTTTCTCTAGATTAACCTCCTCAGGTTGATTCTGATGCGCCTCGAATCTGATGGTCGGATCCAGAATATAACCTTTTGTCTCTCCAGGTTTAAATGTTATAATATCAATATGCTGATGACTTCCGGTATCCGCTATTCGATGGACTTCTTCATAGGTAGTGTAGACATTGGACTTGAGGCATATTGCGATTACAGATTGCGATTGTGATGTCTGCTGTTACATGCCAAATGGGCATGAACCCAAGACATGAGTCAAAGTTTCAACCTCTCTGTGGCATCGCCTACAGTGGTTATTGTTTTGAGTTCTGCCTGGAACAATGCATACAGGAGCAACTTTACCAGTCATCTTTAGCACATCTCTCCACTTGGAGATAGAAAGACCTGTATGATATCTGACCCAGATAGGGTGATTAGTTCATTTGTAATGGAGAATTCGGATAACTTCAACAGCGTAAAACATAAAAAAATAGTAGAAATGAATCCTAAACGTCGTCATTTAAGCCATGATGACATGTTTACAGCAATTGGTATAATTGAAAATGGTGCAATACAAGCTGAAGCAGCGAGGGTTCCGAATACTGGAAGAGCCGTAATATCCAGAATGTGGAGTCCATATCGCAGTGGCGTATACTGGTTAAAGGATTTGGGCTACCACTGACCCTATTATTACACAAAATATATTTTAAAATCCCTATAATAAAATTCCTTACATATTTATGTGAATTCCAGACGTCTTGATTGGGACGAAAATACGTTGATGACTTCGTCCTTGAAATTACAGTTGGGCCACTTGCAAAGTTTCTGTAGAAATGACTTTTCAATGGATATTAGTGCCAAGCCGGATAAACGTTCTTGTGTATGAGTTGATCTACAGTAGGATTTTATTCTCTTAAACGCAGAAAATGTTCTTTCTACCGATGCTGACGTAGCTGGTATTGTCACAATTAATGTTGCCAATTTAAGGACTTCAGGAATAACTTGGTTCAGCTGGTTTTCATATATGGCAGATAATATTTCATGGATAGGTTTGTTCGAAAAATCAAAGACTTCTGCTGAATATATTACACTTAATTCATTTTTCAAACGTACTTGATCAAAGTGACTGTTATAGGACTGAAATAATTTGTTTAGTGCCTCATTCGGGAAGTTTTCTCTATAAGCAGAAAATTTTTGAGAATCTAGAAGATGTGTGAACTGAAGCTTTCCATAATCAGAAAATCTGTCAGTAATTTCCATGTGCATACGATCTAGTATGCTGTAGTACAGCTGCCTGTATTTCAATTCATCATCTCCTTTTCTTCGCTTTAATGGTGGTTCCATTGTATTGGCTGAAGAATTTTCATTTTCCATATTACTCCATATGGACGGAAACCCACTACGTCTGAACTCGGATATAGTATTTTTTTTTTTAACTTTGATACCTCTTGCAAGTAGTATGCTATGTCTAGACTTTTTGTCTGAAGAATATTGTAGAGCACCTCTGTATGTGCGAACACTCTAGCATAGACTTCAAGAAGAAATATATTCTGAAACTGTGTGAAAAAATTCAAATATCCTTGAGCCTGCACATTTACAGCATCATCCCAGTTTTCTTCAGAGTCATTACAAATAATATTTTTAAAGAAAGGAGTCCGTTTTTCTCTGTATTCCTTTACTGTATTTTCAAGCCGAGATGTAAAATTCAATCTAGTTGGTGCTACTTTTGGGAGTTTCTTGTTCATAAATTCCTTGAGTTTTCTGATCTTTTAGGAGATGATGAGAAAAATGCAGCTAAACCCGACAGTGTTTTGAAAAAAATGCGGCATTCTGGAATGGATGAAGTAGTTTGTTGCAAAACTAAATTGAGAACATGGCTGTAACAATGGACAAATAGTGCTTGAGGATACTTTTCTTGAACTTTTGTTTTTAAGCCATTAATATTCCCCGCCATAACTGAAGCACCATCGTATGTCTGTGCAATTAACTTATTGCCGACATTGTATTCTGCTATAACACCTTCCACATGCTGAAACAAAGCAGCAGCAGTTTTGTCCGACCTGACATTTGTGAATCCTATAAACCGTACTTGAACATTGGCAGTACTGTCGACGTATCTTAAAACAGTGGACAATTGACTCTGATTAGAGCAGTAACTTGTTTCATCAACAACAATGGCCACAAAAGGTTTTATGTTCTTTATCATAACCCCACTTATAGCAAATATTAAGTCATTCTGAGAGAGAAGTACCACGAAATACTGTTGAACTCTCAAGATGATTGGCCAGTAAATGGTCAAATTCACTTAAATATTCAATATAATTTCCTATATTGTCTGATTCCACACTCTCGTTATGACCCCGAAAAGCCAATTCTTGTTTTCCTAGAAAGCAGACTGCGTTAATAAGATGCAGTAAAATCTCCCGATTTTTTTTTTTCACAAGAGCATTGTGTTGGTTGATGTGTAGAGCTTTTCGCTTATCTAGCTGTAAATCAATTCTTGTCTTCCCAAAGTTTGCAAAGTTCATGCTACTACAAATATGAGCTTTTGATTTGTCGTATTCTAGGACTGCCATTCGAAGGGAGTTCATATTAGAAAACCCCTCTTTTGACCACACATTAGTTTCGCGGCTAAATAACAAACATGGCCAGCAAAATAGTTTAGACAGTTTAGAAGTACCACACAACCAATTCCACTTACCATATGATGTTGAAGTGAAATGGCGTGTGTACTCTCGCTGTTTTTCTTTTACGTCCATGGACAAATTTAACTCAGGAGTTGGTCTTTCCATTTTCACAATTTCAACTTTCTCGTTATGTACGACGGTTAAAAGGCACTTTTAATAAACCTTCTATTACACAGTCATTTTCAACACAAACCTCTCCAGAAACTTGTTCTGCCATATTTTTCACAATATCACTTAATTGGGAAATTAAAAACTTAATAATTCACAATTAATATAACTCTTAGACACTCGAACAAATCACAGATTTAAAATAATGCACTGCAAGAACACAATCACATTAATGAGCTAGCGTACTAAGCGTGTTGTTGCTTCGCGCCTGCGAAGAAACTGATCACGAGAGCGGTAACTCGACCGGCCTACACTGCATGATGGAAACAGAAGGGAGCGGGGGGGATGGGCAGCTGTGCTACAGGACAGCGTGCGCGGTACGGTCAGAGGCTACCTCACGTAGCAAGCGGTTTCTCCAGCGATGCTGCCTTGACAACTTGTTTCTTTTCGAGAGCAGAGAGCGCATATAAATCTAACAATTACTTTAATTTTAATTACTATGGTAAAACTAATAATACAAAATTATTACATTATGTTATATTATAAACTTTTTCTTTTGTAATTTCCTTGGGCTACCGCCGATAGCCCCGGTAGTCCGCAAAATACGCCTCTGCTACAAGGGTAAAGTAGTAGTTACCAGTTCACAGACTAGTAATATTGGTCGATTTCACCAGTTCATAAGAGATTCTGTTTCTCAAAATGCTAATCTAGTTAATTATACTAGTATTCAACAGGAATATTCCTACAAGACTCTAAAGACTGGTGATTTCTATATTATCAGTTACCAGTGGCAATCTTTCTCATATAATCAAAACAAAATATTGTAGTTATTTTTTTTTAATATATGTGGTTTAGTGATTCCTGTTGAAGTAGTGAAGAAGTTGTTGTGAGAAGAGCTAAAACTATATCGAGAAGGAACAATTATTATTCCTTTACGGGAGCATTGTTTAAATATAATGAACGGTTTAAATAAAGTGCTGAAAAGCTTGGAGAGTTGTTAAATATAGTGGGACCTGCCATAACAAGACAAACAAATAGAAGTCATGCATTATCAGCCAAGCTTCAAATACAAATTGCTCTACAAATCGGGATGTTGATTATTTTCCAATGCCATCTGGTTTTTCTGCCGTAGACCAGCAACACATGCAGAATTTTTTTCCTAATAATCTAATACTAATTCATCAACTGCAGTAATTTTTGCTGGCTTTCCTCCTCCACTGCCAGTTCTTCTGACATTGTCAACTTTAGCCTACAAATTAAATACAAAACGACACTAATTTATGAATAGATCAAACGTAAAACTGAAAAAAAAAAAATAGCGAATTTTTCAAGTCATAAGTGGCATTAATGTCGCCAGTAGACTCACTAGCTACATAAAGTGTTCATATTATGATACTGTGAACTTGAATTGGTACTCGTCAAAGTTGGTTTCTTAATGTTGGGCCAGTAAATGTCCCTAACGTATGCATAATCTTTGTTCTGAGGTATCAGTTCCATAGCCTAACATATTACAAATTTTTTGTCCATTCGTTTACTTTATCATTTTTTGTTGTTATGTTTGAAAAAGCACCGAATGATATATCCTTTGATTCATGAATCATTTTGAGTATATAGTTAATTTGCTTTCAATTGATGGAATTTCAAGAGAAGAGAGAAGTAAGAACCAAAACACAAAAAACTTAGCCTTCTAACCTCAAATAACAATACCTACCAATGGCTATAAACAAATGAACTCAATCAGCTGACTAGTGAAACAGATCATGTGACTAGTGAAAAATTGTCACAAGTTATTAGAATGGTAAAATAGTTTGAGAAACAGAATCTACTAGAGCTGGTGAAATATACTCTGGTAACTAGTAACTGGTGAACTACTAAACTAGTATTTTTGAGAAACAGGCCCCTGCCTGCAAGTTGCTACCGGTACCTGCTACAAGTTAGCATTCACACGAGAAAAGTGATGGAGTCAAGTTGGTCACGTGATGGGAAAGTGGACACACAAGTTGAAGAGTCGTCAGCTCAAATTCTGCTTGACCGCCAAGTCACAACTTGACTGTCTCGACCATATCACAGGGGGAAAGTCGAGTTACTTCAAGCACTTGACTCCTGTAAACTATCCCCGTGTGAATTGGCTTTTAGCTACGTTTGCGCAATCAATTTCTTGCTACAGTTAAATTCTAGTAAATGAATAAATGATCAAATACAATATTTCAGGATATTCTTTCGGTTGTCCTGTCATCTGAAAGTCCACCTGTTAATTCTTGTGTTTTATTATAGCCTATTTATTTATTTTTATGTAATTTTCTTTGTTTTTATTAATTTCATTTTTTTTTACTATATCACTTTAAATTATTTATTATTTCGTTTATTCTATTCTTTTAAAATTACCAATGAACTGCATTTAAGGAGGCTACAAGAGTACTTGAAAATTCGTATTGTAGTCTCTGTCAGGGTCTCCACCATCCAGAAAGAAGGGTTGTTACTAGTTAGGATACATGGCCACATTCTCAAATGTGGTTAAAGCCAAACTATACCTCACCCTCCCCTGTCCGCAACTTCACTGCTAGAAAAAAGCCGTTTGCTGTAAGATATTTGAATAATAATAATAATAATAATAATAATAATAATAATAATAATAATAATAATAATAATAATAATACTCAACCAGTATGATAGGAAATAACTACAATGCTATGAATATAACATAATTAATACAATACAATTCAAAGCAATACAATACTACAATACAAGACAATATAATACATAATTAATATAATACAATGACAATTCTTTTCATCTTCACAATACCAATAAAATAATTGTGTAATAATAATAATAATAATAATAATAATAATAATAATAATAATAATAATAATAACAACAATAATAACAGTAATAGTAATGATAGTCATACCTAAATTAAATTAAATTATTAAACTCGATCACAATTATAACTTCAATTTAACTGCACCCGTAAGAAATCGTTTAGCCTTTTCTTGAAAGTGGTTATTGTCTGGCAGCTCCTTATCTTCTGTGGTAGAGAATTCCATTCACGGGGGACTGAGACAGTAAAAGAGGATGAATAGTGGGATGTTCTGTGGGCAGGAATTGCTAGGATTTGGCTCTCCTGTGACCTGGTGTTTAGATTGTGATTGGAGGATAAGTAGTTAAACCGGGAACGAAGATAATTTGGAGTGTAAGTGTGGAGAACTCGAAACAGAAGAGACAGCGAATGAAGTGTTCTATGGTTACTAAGTTGCAGCCAGGATAAAGATTCGAATGAGGGTGTAATGTGGTCAAATTTGTGAGCATTGCTGATGAATCTGACACTCATATTGTGCACACGCTGCAGCTTGTTCGAAAGGTCAGTTGTCAAGTCTGTAAGTATTACGTCGCAATAGTCAAACAGTGGTAGTACGAGGGTTTGCACTAAAGTCTGTTTTAATTCTGGCTGGAGGAAGTTTCTGAATGGGTTAAGAGAATGCATGGTATAGCACACTCTCTTGGATATTTCCTTTATTTGGCATTCCCAATTTAAATTTTCGTCCAAGAAAATGCCGAGGTTTCTGACGACGGAATGGTAC
The DNA here is from genome assembly GCF_040183065.1 of Periplaneta americana. NCBI lineage: Eukaryota > Metazoa > Arthropoda > Insecta > Blattodea > Blattidae > Periplaneta > Periplaneta americana. The sequence continues at coordinate 141,059,089 of NC_091132.1, forward strand.
GGAATAGTGGCATTATTTACTGTAATAATTGGGATATGTCTGTTGTTCATTGTGTTCAGTAGTCTCTTATAGCTTGTGACTTACTAGCATTTAACCTAAGTCCGAACTTTTTCGCCCATGAAGAAACTTGATTCAAGTCATGATTAATTTTGCCAATAGTTGCATCAATTTCGTCTGGTCGGGAGTGTATGTAGACTTGTAAGTCGTCTGCGTAATGGTTCCTTGGAAAGTATTATTAAGGTCTGAATTGTGCAGTGGCGACAACTCATGACAGAAAGTGAAAGTTTGAAGGAAATTATTACGTCGGGGCACATAAAAAAATCAAAATCTATAATTAAAATGTTTTTTATCCTCAGAGGCACGAAATTAAACTGTAGGATCATCGTCATATCCTTCATGAAGGAATCGTCACTGATTCCACATTTCAGAAATATATGCATATGGAGATAACTAAGGTCAAGCAGATAGACTAAGATATGTACAGGAGGTTCATAAATTCCAAGGAGATTCTATCAAGATATAATGGCACACAGGAAAAAAACTGACCTTGTTTTAGTTGAAGGAACACTATAAGCAAATCGTTACATTCAAGAGATATTGCAGCCTGTAATCTTTCCATCACTGAAGAAATTGGTCCTGAATTCTTTCTAATGCACGACAATGCCACTGCACATGTTGCCAGAACAACAACACAATGGTTGGGAAGACACAATATTCAAGTTATAGGGTGGCCTGCTCAGTCCCCGGATCTTAATCCAATTGACAATTTGTGGGATAACCTTCTAACAAGTTCTAGAGGATATTTAAAACATTGAGACTCTAATCAGCTGTTCGCACGTCTCCAAATTCACTGGCAGAACATTGGTCAAGATGAAATCTTTCATCCCATATCTTCAATGCCAAGAAGGTGTCGAGCAGTACTGAATGTAAAAGGTGGTGCTACTCGTTATTAATGACAAAAGTTTTGTTTGAAGTTAAGAAAAACAGCTGTATTGTAAAGATTTCAAACTACAGTAGAACCCCGATTACCCGTCACCCTATTAACCGATTGTTGGATTATCCCTCTGTCATTCTCTCCTTTTTTTTGTTGCATATTGAGTACTGCACAATACATTAGTACGTTTTTCTTTTATAGAGAGTGATATTACAAGCCTTTGCCCTTACACATTATGATCTACTGTTATTATTATTATTATTATTATTATTATTATTATTATTATTATTATTATTATTGTTATTGTTATTGTTATCCAAATATTGAAACCCTATTTTACCTTTGGTATATTAGGGTTGTAGTTTGTTACATGTGAAATACATTATGTAGTGATAATACACATTTTTAAATAATTAATAGTAGGTCTGAGTCATAGTTACAATATAAATACACTAATTAAGAGACAGTAAACAATACTAAATACGTTATGCAATAATTACTTTCAGTTAAAACAAAATGAAATAAAATATGAAATTATAATCGAAGGTGTAGAGAAATTGCAAGATTATTACATTAATTTGTGATTTTATACATAATTTTAAGCAATAGTAATGAGATAATGCACAGAATTGGCTTAGTTACAAATAAAACACCTATTATATAGTTGGTTTGCGATAGTAAAAAATAAAAACAAAATTACTTATGGTTACAAACTATATATCTGTCATCAAATACTGAACAATAGTAAAATCTATAATACAAACACAGTTATTGTTGTTATTACTATTATTATGTCCCAAAGAGAGACACCTTGTTTTAGATAGTGCATTAGGATTTATATCATCATTAATTTACATACAATTAATAGCTACAGTCTTGCGTGGATGTGGTGTATAAACTCTGTGAATTGTTTGTAACAACATATTTTCCTAAGAAAATGGTAAAGGGGTGTGCAGTAATTTAAATTGCAGTCCGAGTATGATATCTTAAAAAGTGTCTTTTCCTTTCGAACACTGGACAGTGAAAAATCAATGTTCAAGTGACCTGTTTAATTTCTCTGCAGAAGTGCCAAAAGAATACATGTTGTGCTAAATATCGAAGAGAAGTGTATATAATTGAGTGGTTTTGGACAAGAGGAACTGTGGTTCATCTCACACCGGAATACGAGATTGGAGTTACAATTGTGCGAGATTTAATAAAAAAAAAAACAAGGATAAAGTGTATAAATTACTTAAATCTATAACATGAGACATACTTTTGCTATTTTTCCACAAAAATCCATCTTAATCTTAAAATCTCAGAAATCCGTCATTGACATTCATTCATTCATAGTGTTCTGTCACTGCAAACCCAGCATTCTCCAGTGTTTTCTATTTTCTGCCTTCCTCTTAGTCTCGGCATATGATCCATATATCTTAATGTCTATTATTTCATATCTTCTTCTGTCCCTAAATCTTCCCCCGTTCACCATTCCTTCCAGTGAATCCTTCAGTAGACAGTTTCTTCTCAGTCAATGACCCAGCCAATTCCTTTTTCTCTTCCTGATCAGTTTCAGCATCATTCTTTCTTCACCCACTCTTTCCAACAGAGCTATTATACTTAAAACTTTTAATCCACTACGTAATGTGTTAAAACACATGACCAAGGAGAAAATTACGAAACTACATTATGCAATACTTAATTTATGAAAGTATTCTATGGTACGGATTATCCGATTTTTTCGATTAACCGTTCAGCCCACCCCCTCCATTACCACGGATAATAGGGGTTCTACTGTACTGCGATTTTAAAACTTTAATCTTTTCATTCAGAGAACAGGTTATATGTGTTTTTTTAACATTATTACATACTTTCATACTGTGTAGAATGTTTTTCTATACATAAATAATACATAATAATACTTGCATGTCATGTAGGTTGTTTCTTCATTGAGAATTAAATGAAAAGTACGGTGTTCCTTAGACAATTTTGATGTGTGTATTATGTGTTTCTGATTTCTAATAGTCTGGATAATTGAAGACCTCAAGGGTAAATAGTGATAACCCTCAAAACTGAGACTGACAGTTTTCTGGTTGGTAACTGCCTATAAGCCACATTATCTTTGATTTGGTTATATAATCATGCAAATATGTTAACAAATGATTTGATTATGCTGCTTGAAAAATATGACAATCCTCTTGTGTTTGCAATAAAAATTAAAATGTATGCAGTTTGTATATCTGGGTTATCATTATTTACCCCTGCAGTCTTCAATTTCTGTGTAAAAATTATTACATTTCACATATGTAATTTCCAGTTGAATTTGTTCGTAGATGATGAGAAAAATCCGTACATTAGTTTTGTGTAGATATACAGAAAAACAGCAGGATGCTGAAAATTATTATTTTTTTCGATATCATGCTTACTGGAAACGTATATTTTCGTGAAAATCTCTGAACTGACTTTTTGCGGCATCTTTGTATTTTCTCTTTATAAGAAGTACGGTACACTGAGAAAGTAAAAAGGATCATCAGTGTTGTGGTTTGATGTTAACAAGAGACCATGTGTTCAAGAAAGAGAAATGAAGTCATGTTCATTTGGGAACAAATATTGTAGCTTCAATAATTTTTCCTATCACTTTGTCAGAAAATCTTCTATAATGACACCCTAATTTTCGTACAATGAAGAAATTTGAATTACCCTTGTAATGTTTCTGTTCCACTGTTATACGTACCAGTAAAATAATCATATCTTGATCATCTATTTGAGCTGAATATATACAGAGAGATAAAATAAGAAAAATAGAGAACAATTGTTTTAAATATTTATTTATTTACAGATTTTGCAAGTATTTTACATAATTATGCAGTGGATGTATTTAAAAGTAAAATTAATTTTTATAAAGTATTTAAGTACTGTAGAAAATGTTTCTATATTCTGTCTCTAAATACTTTCAGGTGATGTGGAGATTTTTCCATATTTTTATGGACCAGTGGGTGTGCTGCTGTTGATAAATATGCTGTTGTTTGCTGCTACAGCCCGTGAGCTTACATGTGGTCTTTGGAAGAGGGAAGTAGTCAAATCCAACACAGAGAGGTTTGTGTTCTTTACAAATTGTTGTCATTCATCATATTCTTATGGGAAAAGCTGCGTTTGTGTATGTAAATGAGTTAAGGTGGGAAGAAGTTACATTAAAAAAAATAGAGATACCTATTATTAATTTTCTGTACTTGTAAATTTTCAAACAGAATTTATGTAGTATAGAAGGCAGGACACGAAAAGTTTATTAATCGCTTCGTGTTTTTTTTTTTTTTTTTTGTGACTTAAATTTCACTTATTTGACCTACAGTATTTCTGTGAACGCTTAAAGAAGTCATTAAGGTTACTTGCAAGTAGCCTACGTTTAAATTATTAGAAATTATATGCTTATATACACTATATAAGGTATGTATCAAAACTGCAGAACTTATTTGTATTTTTTTTTTAGACAGTTAATGTTCCGTCTACAAAGTCTAATAGTATGAGATTTTTTAGTATTTGCACCATTTTACAGATATACAGTAGAATTCTTCGTATCCAGCAACTGTGGGACAAAGCCAGTGCCGGATAACTGATTTTGTCGGATAATTGGAAAATACGTTTATAGGTTAAGTAAAGACACACTGTACTGCAGAAACATTTTTTCCATGTTGAAATTTAGTAATTTTCATATAGATATTTAAAAATAAAGTTTTGAAATATGTACAATGTTTATTTTTAGTACTGAATACGGTAATGTACATTCATCAGTTCATAATAATTATTGTAATACATTAATACATAATAACGTAAAAAATAATAAAAGTTTTCATAACCTTATGACAATTTTAAATGGCGGTCATGTGAGTCCTGTGACGTGAAGAGCAGTGTAGCCATTGTCGCAACTATGAAGACAATGAAGTAGCACTTGATGATTTGAGCGTAAGAACATTTCGCTTGCGTTTTGCGGAATCCATTGTGCAACAGCAGCACTTAGTGGTAATAGCCATGGTACTATCTGTCACTCGAATAAAATTTTTGTGCACTGTAGGAACAGAGAATTTCACACTTTCCTATATAGACTCATCCAACACCCCTTTGAAACAGGCGAGTTCAAGTGGTAAATTTAAAGATATCATCTCTGCACATTGTTTGCAATGTCCAAGTAACAGCTTACCGATGCTATCCTCTACTCCAGGGACATAACAGGTTTTTTTGCCTATGTTTTCACACGTGAACAGTGTAAAGAGTAAACACAATATGCAGCATGTGCGATCCATGAAAACCACTCATATCTTTGTCTGACTCTTCCCTTTCGCATGAATGATTTTTTTTTTTTGACTTAGCCAAAAGTGCCGTTTTGGTATTGCTGGTTATTTGGGTGTCGGATACGAGAGATTTTACTGTAGATACTGCTGTTTCGGAGCTCATGCATCAGGGAGGGAAGAGAAGGAGGAACAGGGTAACCTATCTGTTGAATCAGTTACCAAATGCTATTCATCAGTTCTGGATGCCCATAGACTACAGCTTGTTCACAATATCTGCGTTCGTTTCGTTTGTAACATTAGAAAATTCGATCATGTAACACCGTCACTAGAATTGTTGTCTTGGAGTCCACTTGAAGAAAGAAGATTCTTCAACTCTCTCTTATTACTATTTAAAATCATCCACACCTCCACACCCTCTTACCTAGCATCTCGTTTTGTTTACCTTTCACTACCTCGAACCCGGAACATGTACCTTCTCTCTATTCCTCTGCACAGAACATCCTTCTACTCATCATCTTTCAGCATATCTATTCCACCCTCTGGAACTCTTTCCCTGACCATGTCAGAGACTGTCGGACAATATCAAAATTCAAATTTAAATTAAAAAATCATATTCTAGTTCATGGAATTGCTTGTTAAACACCTGTCAGGTTGCGCAACTTTGGCTTAACCCATGACATATAGTAAATATTGTAACTATGCTGTTGTAAAATTGACAATTAATATGTAATGTATTTATTATTATTATTATTATCAGTTATCACTATCATCATTGCTATCTCTGTTTTCTTTCTTTTTTCTTGTATTAGCTCGATGAGAGCTATATAGAGTTCTTTCGACTCTGTTGACCCTCTATAGGGCTTTAATTTAATATGTATTATTTTCATCAGTGTTTGTATTTATTTTTTGTATTTGTATGTGCTATCTGGTAGGATGGAAGAGAAGGCCTTATGGCCTTAATCCTGTCAGATTAAATAAATGAATAACAAATCCAACACATAGATTTCCTCATTCCACTTTTCTTACTTCCCTGACAAAGAAGTCAACATGCATCTTAGAAATATTGGATGCAAATACACCAAAATCTTGTAGGACTACCATGTTGGTCACTGTGAAAGTCTCAAGTCATACTGATCTGTTATTTCTCTCTTAAGAAATAACAGTGTTACACAACAATAATAAGAAAAGTCTAGAGCTAGACTGTTCTTAAAAAGTTCAATCTTTATAAATTCTTCATAAATTTAATTGACATGATCAAATGAAATGACGTAAGCTAATCGTGTTGCTTGCAGTGTTGTTAAACACTGATAACTTTAGAGGAAGAGGAAAAACTAGTACCGTTTAGTTTTTTTCCTTTAAAAGTGGTGGCGATCATCAACAGAACACTCTGTTACCGGTACTAATAAAAATATTTCTAAAAAGAACTGCATTACTATATTCTTAAATATGAAAGTCACTTGCAAAGATCAAATTTTTGTTTTTGTTAGAAATAAAATATACTTAGAAATTTCAACGAAATTGTTACTGTAATTTGATACAAAGATGATATGATAGTATCTCGTATTCTGTCAACGTAAATTTATGTACAGTCTAGTGTTGTTTCATTCAATATAGGCCTCTAGGAATTTATTCAGCCAGAAAATGTGTAAATGAAAGTTGAAGTGAGGAGCTATTAACCTCTGTTTACGTGATCATAACCTGCATGTTTCTGAGACAAATCCTTAATGGATGATTTGTTAGTGGATATAACTATCAATTCTATAACCTATTTTGATTGATACAATTTTTTAGAAATTTGTTTATTCGTTTGAGAGTTGAAAAGCTAAGTTCAATAAATGAAATGTTAGCAGAATGTCAGCACCAAGTTTTAAAAGTTCGTAGTTCAGAATATGCAGTAGAGTAGGCTATATAATTTGTCTTGTGTTATACAATTCAGTTTTGTTGCATTCTGTAGTGTTAAATACCTACAGAAAGTTGGACATGTTAGACCACCACATCGGAGATGCTCCCATAACTCTCAAAGGCCAAGTCAGAAGAATTTTGTGATTATAGTGTAAAATAGTGCCTCTAAAAATGTGTTCAAAAAATTTTAAAGTGTTTAAATTAAGTCTTGAACTTAATGTTATATGCAATGCTATCCAAAATTTCAATTAGTAGTCTTTGATATCGTGTCTTTGTGTCGTCAACATTATCAAGTCTCAGCATTTTGTTCCTTGGCTTTGATATTTCTGCTATAGCTATGGTATTGTCCATGAATTTTTCGAAATCGGCAATCTTATTGTTAATGAGATTTTTGAACACACTGATTTTGAGCACAGAATCCAATGTCATAACTTACTGTAGTAAGTTAAATAAGTCGTCTAGTAAGGAAATATTTTGGATAAGATGCAAACTGGTAATACAAAATTAAAATTAAATATACACCTTGATTAAACAACTTTTAACACTATATCACTTTGGAATATGTATTATATGTCTTTCTCGTGTTAAATTTTACTGTACCTCGTTAACATGTTTCGGCCTGCTATTGGCCTTTTTCAGAACTGGTTGGTGCTGGTCTTGGCATCTTTTGTTTTGTTTCTTGTGGGGGTGTGTTTGTGTAGTGTTATGTGGAGTCAAAGAGTGTGTGTGTGTGTGTGTTCTGAAATTGAGTTGTGTGTTGAGAATTTCATTTGGATGTGTTTTTGTGTGTCCGTATACTGGGTGTTCAGTTCAAAGTGTGTCATGGCTCACTGTATACCGTCATGTGGCTAGCCGATGAGTCTAGAGAATTCAATCTTCCTACACTTCCACAGAGGTGTATTACCTATGTGCCAGAGAAGTTGCCTAGCAAGTACGGCGTTCATTCTGAAGAGTACTTACCGATACGTTCGGTAACGCCAGTAGTGGCAGGAATATGAACTGTTTCAAAACATGTACCGAGGTGAGTTTTTTTCTTACTGTCGAGATATGGGAGAGGGTTAAGACGATTACTTACGTATTTGTTGACATTAATTTCGATGGTCAACATGGACATGGAGCATTTGATTTGTATTGTGGAATGTTGTGGTACGCAACCGATGATAACAAATACCCTGCGTATGACTTGGCCGTGCAAAACACAGTTCGAAAGAGGTTATGGTAGCACACAGACCGAACAGACCGCCATCTGTTGCTACGACGTTCAAGTTATACTGTACACGTTCTCAAGTTCAGATTGAACACCTTGATTAATAGGCAACTTCTCTGACATAAAAGCTGAAACTCACTTCAAATCGCTGACTCATCAACAGTGACATCATGACACACTTTGAAATGAACACCCAGTATTTCGTATTGTTCTAGTGTGTTTAGTTTCTGGCTTTTTGGTTGGATGTGTAAAATTTCCATGTCTGTGTTGACGTCTCAGTAGGTGTGGTTAGCATTTGTGATGTGTTCTGCATATGTGGAAGTGTTTTGTAATTTTGTTAAATTAAATTATTTCTTCAGCAATTCCAGATATTCGTTTCATGACGTCAATGTTTCTGCATCATCATCATCATTATCATCATCATCAGCATCATCATCATCATCATCATCAGCACCACCACCACCACCACCACCACCACCACCACCACCACCACCACCACCACCACCACCACCACCACCACCACCAAATTCTGTGAAATTTTCATGAGCAATACCATTGTAATTTCAGCGTGTTGGAGTAACTTTCGGAAGTCCTTTCTGCAATAAATATTTTTAATATTCAATATTAACTAAAGAAATGAATTATTTAAGTGCACTGTCTTACAATAAAAATAATATTTTAATAAGGAAATATTTGTATAATTTTCAGAGCAACCCTGGGCCGGGTGTGTTTGAAGCTTGTTGTAGTAATGGGACTAACTTGGATGGCAGACGTAATCTCTTGGGCTGTTGGTGGTCCACATTACATATGGTATGTGACGGACCTCATCAACGCACTTCAAGGTGTTTTCATCTTCATAGTAGCTGGTTGTCAGCCGCAAGTGTGGTCTGCTATCAACAGGCTGTGGTGTTTGCGCCCGCAACATAATCAAAGAACTAACATGGGACAACACATGTCACTCTACTCACAGGGCCCGCCCTCTCTAGGAGACTCTGTCACGAACAATCATTCTACTAAAACTGCACATCTTGAAACACTGTGCTGACGAAGTGGTTCTCATACCACGAAAAAGACAAAAGGAAAATCTTGCCAGAATTTGTTTATTATTTACAGACTTAAAGCAGTCAGCAGGTGCCAAAATACAAAAGAATTGCTTAGAACTGAAGCAATTACATTGTTATTACCATTATTACGATTTTATGCTTTAACACTTCTATGGCAGCAAAATAATAGTGCAAGCAAGATAGTCCTCATACAGTGCAAAAATATTTGCGTATATTACATTTTAGTTTGCGAAACTTAACGAGCTTAACACACAGTTTATAAGTATCAAAACGTTTTAAATTAAAATTATGTACCAGATTATATAACATTTGATGTATTACAAAGAAATGCCAAATACAGCTCCCACCAAATAGGATAGAAATTTAGTTTTAATTAAGAGAGGACAAGACTGATGTTTTATATGTCCAACAAAACGTGGGTCTTATTTACCATTCATTTTTACAAACATTTTAATCTGAGCTAAACGATTCAATTACAAAGTGAGCTAAATAAGGCTAATACATTTATTTAAATTTCTTTCATATTTCCATACTTGTTCATATCTTTGCACGCTTCAATAAGGAATGGATATTTGATTCATTGTTGGACACCGACGTGCAACTTGTTTGGAAGTAAATTGTCTTCTACTATTATTATACCATATTTCACATCTTTAGAAAGATGATTTATTATGTTGCCATTCATTTAAGTAGTAGAGGGTTATGTGGATATGACCTGGCCATAAATGCACATGTTAGAAATATTATAATTAATGTTTTTATATTTCATATTCAGTGGCAGTTACATGACATAAGATAACTGGGTAAACTTTTGATTTAGATAAAGTACCGGTACTGTCATTTTCGTATTAGACTTAATGTAACTTTGTTATGTATCATGTATTTATAAGCAAGCAAAAATACATTCCGCTCTTAAATTATGTCATTTAAATTATGTTACTGGAGTGGAAAGCATGAGTACCCAAACTGGATGAGAATGGTTTCAGATTTCATGAGTAAAAACAGTTTGATACCCCAAGTTACTCAAAAGAAAGTTATATTTTGAAACTGCCATAATGCATAACTTCTTATTTAAATTGGCTTAAAATAATATTTTTTGTTCAACAATTAGTTTCTTGTCTATTGAATTTTACGAGAAAAGAAAGAAAAAGTTGAAGTTATTCTTTTTCTAAAAGCTGAAAGATTCAAGTTCAATACAAATTGCAGCTACGTATTTCATCACATTTACTACAAAATTCTGTTCACATAATAAAAAAACATGTTTACTGAAATATATCGCGTACACATTTAATATTTGGACTGAATTAAAAAAACTGTATTACCAACAAACATGTATTTTTAATTTTTGTACACTTTTTAATTTAAACAATATGGAAATTTCGAAATGTTAACTATCTTATGAATATTTTAATATTGAATACAAATATCAAGATTTTAATGTACTATTTTACAAAGTGAGTATTTGTCAGAAAATCATAAATAATAATCCAAACAATTGTATAAAGTTAGCTACATTTACCATATTATTTTACATATTTGAGACGAATGATTCTCGATACTGGTACACAGGCTACTTAATATTTTTCTTAAATTCACTAATGAAGTCTGAAAATACACTCTAGAAATGATTTTTCTAAAATTGAAATTAAATACAACTCATTTCTAAGATAATTTTATTTATTATGTTGTTCCAGTTAGTCGCACTAGAACCCTTAATGGGCTTTGATCTTCGCAACCTGCTATTTTTTTTTTCATACAGCTTTCATATTTTCATATCCCACTGTTAGAAATGTCATTTATTCACTTGAATCATGGTGTGCCTTTATTAACCATTGAAAACTTGCTGTCTTCCTCCAATGATTACACATTGTAATCTTACAAATGTAACTATACATTTCATACTAAATCGAATTAGCTCGTTCAACCCTACATTAATTTTTGTTCTTTCTTCACCATCTCTTTTAATTAGCCCTCATGTTTTCCGAAAGACTTTGCATTCAAGTAATCTCACAGCATTTTCGTAAGTTACTGTTTGATTCATACTGTACTGTAAGTAAACAAATGACAATACCAAAAGTCTATTTTTCTTAAACTTTGTGTTACCGTACCTGCAATACAGTAATTGTCAGAACCTTTATTGTATGAATACTACACAGACCTACTGTTTGGAAATGCTTTCAAAGACGCCATTATTAATATGCCACATTAAACGAAACTACTTGATTACCATGACTGATAAATGACAAAATGCTACAATAATTATCTGAAAAAATATAGAAAACTCTCAGTTTAAACCATTATTTATTCTCTCATCCATACAATTTTCCTTACATATAGGTCTACATACATTTTTAACTCTTGTCTATTAAGAGTAGTTTTATGTGGCATTTATGAGACTTCTAGTGAGAGACATTTCTGAATGATGTTATTTGTATGCAGAATACTATTGAGAATAGAACAAGGTCTGCAAGCACAAATTATATCGCAGGCCTAGTAATTAAATTATGCATTTACTTATTTAAGGTTTCTGGCCTCACACATATTATGCCTCCATTCAGGCCTATCCCCAACTACATTAGTGGATCCTCCGATAGGAGTTAAATTTTCATGAAGTTGATTTTTTTTTTTACTTAAGTGTTTGTATGCCAAAAGGTCATTTGCCATTAGGTTCAAAATCAGTGGAAATCCATAACAGTAAAGTTCTTGCTTTACCCCAAATATGGCCTAGCAAACTTACTATTTTTGACTATAGCTGTGACATCAGGTACATTGAAAAAAATAAAATGACTTCATTGTCCATTTTCTGCTACAGGACCAAAGATTCTTCGAAGTATTAAATTATGTGTTTGCCTTCAAGAAATTTAAGGACAGTGTGACGACAACATTGATGGTGATAACAGAGTCAAAAGTGTAAAGTATATGTTCCATACTTGAAGTCTGTGCTTTCAATGATAATTGATGTCGCTGAGTATCCAATGTATTTCAGTATCGAGAATCATTGCATGCAGTGCATTTTGTGACAATGTCCGATCCCTAATATTATTTTGTTTGTACTTGAATGGATACAGTTCAAAGTACAAAGAAGTGATCTGTAATTTGTTCCTATAATTTTGTGTTACCACTTAGATGTATAGTAAACAGTAGTTGAGTTAACTGCGATCTCAGCAGCTTGGATATTTAGTCACCCAGTATTTGTGTGGAATCCAATCAGTATTAGTTTTAAAGAATTTGTATGAAATGTTGTCAGTAAAAGTGCCATATGTATGGTGTAATAAAACATTACCGATTATTTGATGTTTTTATTCGAAATAAACACAAGATTCAAAACCAGTCGAATAGGTTACAAACTAGTTCTCGAAGTGGAGTCCACAGACCCATGAAGATCATTATGGGGGTCGGAAAATATTCTGGATAGGGGAACTTTTTTCCCCCCTTCAGAAGTATCAAATGTGAAGTATCAATAAGCTTATGTGATTTGATATAATACAGTAGAGGTCTCGTTTAGGCACAGTGAAAACGTAAACAAAGTGCAGGAAACATGTGGTGGGAGGAGGAGCCATACGATAAACACGAGGGATGCACAAGGTTTTAGTTACAACATTTATGGCGGAGCATTAATTGAAATTATATTTTACAAAAACACACAAAACTGAAGAACACAAATTGCATAACGTTGAAATAATTCAATATATAACAAATCAGATTTGCTACTTATATGATGTTGCTTTCAAGCAGCATTTTTTACGGTAATGAATTACTTTCTGTGTATGACTAACATAATATCACCGTCTTTTCTGGCTGAATTAACAAAACTACAGTACTGCGTGTTCAGTTCAAAGTGTGTCATGGCTCGCTGTATGACGTCATGTGGCTAGCCGATGAGCCTAGACAATTCAATCTTCCTACACTTCCACAGAGGCGTATTACCTATGTGCCAGAGAAGTTGCCTAGCAAGTACGGCGTTCATTCTGAAGAATACTTACCGATATGTATGGTAACTCCTGTAGTGGCAGGAATGTGAACTGTTTGGAAACACGTACTGGGGTGAGTTTTTTTCTTACTGTCGGGATATGGGGAGAGGGTTAAGATGATTACTTACGTACAGTATTTGTTGACATTAACTTCGACTGTCAACATGGACATGGAGCATTTGATTTGTGCTGTGGAATGTTGCTGTACGCAACCGAAGATAACAGATACCCTGCGTATGACTTGCCCACGCAGAACACAGTTCGACAGTGGTTATGGTAGCACACAGACCGTACAGACCGCCATCTGTTGCTACAACGTTCAAGTCCTACCATACACGTTCTCAAATTCAGATTGAACGTCTTGATTAATAGGCAACGTCTCTGACATAAAAGCTGAAACTCGCTTCAAATCACTGACTCAAAACAGTGACGTCATGACACACTTTGAAATGAACACCCAGTATATTGATCTGAAGTGGCAACACTATTTCCTAAACGTAATTATCCCTTCTCAAAGTTGAATTTATTCAGGCACTGTACCTGACCACTTCAGATCAATATACTGTAGCTTTGTTAATTCGGCCACAGAAGACAGTGATATTATGTTAGTCATACAGAGAATGAAATTCATGACCGTAAAAAATGCTGCTTGAAAGTAACATCATATAAGTAGCAAAATTTGATTCTTTGTACCATATTGAATTACTTCAACATTACAATATTGCTTGTTTGTTAAAATGTGTATAATTATGATAATGTTATGCAATTTGTGTTCTCTTGTTTTGTGTGCTTTTGGAAAATATAATTTCAATTAATGCTCCGCCATAAATATTGTAAATAAAATCTTGTGCATCCCTTGTGTTTATCATACGGCTCGTCCTGCAACCCCTTCCCCCCCCCCCACAAGTTACCTGCACTTTGTTTACGTTTTCACTGTGCCTAAACGAGATGCTCTACTGTAGTACAATATTTTATTTCATGATAAACGTTTTCGGTTTTTTAAAAAAACCATCATCAGATCATCATTAAGCCTTAAAATGAACAGTTATTACATTATAAACAATGAAAGACAATGGGTTACATAAAGGTAAATCACATTGAAAGTGTCAGTATCAAAATGACAATAGAAGATAAAGCACTGATTCAATATGAAAAACTTATCAGATTACCAGGAAACAATTGGCATTCATACAATCCTCTCTGTAGATTGAAAACTCAAAAAAGTTTCATATCCATTGTTCAAGAATTAAAACAGAAAATCAATATCCCGAATTTAAAAGAAAACTTACAAATTAAACCAAACTCTTTAACTTTATTAAATATAGAATTTAATCTAAATTTAGCAGAAGAAATACTGCAATCAGAAGGAAACACTGAAATACTGAAACAATTGTCTTTAGAGACAATTAATATTAGGTACCCTCCACAAAACTGGCTTCATTTATACACCGACGGACCCTTGATCTCCAGAGAACAAGGTGCCGGTGCAGGTGTTACGTGCTGTCTCTTCTCACTTTATAGATCACTTGGATATGGAACAACAAGTTTTGATGGTGAAATCATTGCAATAAGTGAATGTCTCAGGAATCTTCTATGCCACATCAATAAATTTAAAAATGCAGTTATATTGTCAGACTCCAAAGCAGCTATTCTATCAATAGTCTCTAAACATACACCTTCATCTCAAACATCAGAAATAACTAAAATGCTCTCTCAATTAATATCACTCAATAAAAGAATTCTATTCCAATGGATACCATCCCGTTGTGGAATCCTGGGAAATGAGAATGCGGATGCTTTAGCAAAGAAGGGCAGCACTGCTATGTACAGATCTGTTACTAAATGTACGTATTACTCTGTGAAAAGATTTATTAAATCTACATACTTAAGACTTCAACAAACAAAATTTGATAACACAATCTCAAGGGAAAAAAATGGAACTCTCTGCATCAAAATCCACAGTTAATTCCCGATTTACCACAAAAATCGTCTGTAGCTGCATTTAGATTGGCAACAGGCCATGATTGTTTGGCCAAACACCTGCATAGAATTGGAATATATCAGTCCCCTAACTGCCCATTGTGCAACTCAAACCAAGAAATGGATTCGGAACACCTCAAACTCTGTGCTTCAGTGGCTGGCCATGATAATATCTTTGAAAAATATTGGAGTGCAAGAGGTCAAATGACTTTATTGTCAAACACCTGGCATTAGAAAACAACAACAACAACATTGAAAGTGTGAGATCTTACAAAGGAATGAAAATCATAAAACATTAATGTATATACAAATTTAAAATTGTTAAACTGTTGTTAAATCAAGCACTAGGCCCAATATAAAAATCTTGGTATAAACAGCATGCGCTTTCTTGCGCTTATATGTAAAAGGTGTCTTGTAATTGTATATAGTCGATGTCATAAGGCCTGCACTTACAAGCCACAAGTTAACATACAGTTATAAAATAGTGTAAAGATGCAACAACTTGCTTAACATTTAATGTTTGCAAAACGTTGCACGTAAGGAAGAGCATGTGGACTGTGCAGTTTTTACTACTGAATGAAGACTGAACACTGAGTTGGAGACATAAGCATGAGAGCCTACATTAAACTCTTCATTTGCAACAAATAATTTTGCATAATGTTTTTGTTACATTTATGGTTCAAGAATAAATATTTTAATACTTTAATCAGTTTAAGTAATGGATATTTTGCAATGCTGTTACAAGACGCGTGTTTTACCCTAAGCCTGACCACTGCGGGGAGAGAGTGCAGTGACAGTCTCCTCATGACTGCCATCAGTGCTGCAGGGAAGAGTGTTTCCGTCCATTGGCAAGTACTACTGAATTCACTGCCATGTAGCAATTTTTTCTAGAAACAAAATCTATTTCTTACTAAATAAAAAGAAAGGACGCATAATGGCGAAGTAAGATCCTATTCCTTTCATCTTAAGGATTTAATGTGTGAAGTCACTGCTATTGAACATCTTCCACCCTGTATGAATTTTCGTACCACCTTTCACAGATGAGATGCAGCTCTTTGCTTGTTTCATTCTGTGTTAAATGAAACAACCCAGAACTCACCAACGTGGAGGTGGCTGCATGTCGAGTTCCGCCCTGCCCATCCCAACCTCCCTACCATGTGGGCAAGTGCTTTTCATTGTTCATTCTTTGTCATTTTCAATTTCAATTAATGTTCATACTCTTCGACTTGAATCAATATTTAAGTTTCCATTTCATATCTTTTTTGTCTCAATTTATAAATGTCCCATTATTAAGATACTTCATATAATATACTGTAATCAATCACTGTATGTCAATGCAACGAAAAATATGAATAAATGCTTGATGTCATTTTTTTTGTCTGTCATTTTCTTTTTCTTTTTGTAGGACCATGCATATAAATGTATGTACGATAGCTAAAATGTAAAAAACTTTCAGTACAATGGATAATCTTCTTTGACACAAATTTAGTAACTTTTATTTCTTGTTTCTCTATTTTATGGTTTCTTCAGTTCTTGGGGTGCACAAGGGGCCATCTGTGCCCTAGTGTTGCAGCAGTAATCTACAACCTTAATTTAGAAGAAACATTATATTTCGTTCAGTTATTGCGCAAACCACTTCCAATTTCTTATTTTCTGCTAGTTTTTTAGCCAATTTCTTCCTCGGCATGTGTCTTGACCATCTGAATTCTGAAGATTTTCCAAAATATATTCTTCCCTTAATATGCTGGTAGTTATTACATTTATATAATAAATCACCTTACACATTTTTCCGTCTGCACTTGAGATATGCATTTTTAATAATCATTTCTGTTACATTTCAAACATGATATTTTCGTTTCCTTTAAAGTAAGCTTTATGTTATTTAATGTTCTCTGACATTGTCTTAATACATTCTATTGTCCCTTTTCACACCACTATTGTTCTTATTATTGATCCAAGTCTTCGTACTGTACAAGATGGTCCTCATCCAAAATAATATCAGGAGTTATTTTCAGAATCTATTAGATTCAGACACTGAAGATGTCTTTCCACGTAGTTCTCACTATTTGCCAATATGAATAAGGCGACTGCTTCTCTTCTTGTTTTATGACTATCTTCCATCCAGAGGTCACTTGCCCTCTATGTTAAGTCACATTTTCGTTGCACATTATTGCAGTTATTGCGGTTTTGTTATACGTTTAATTAATTCTTGTGACCTTTCTGTTACAGCAGAAGAATCGTAATTTTCGATTGCAAGCATAAAAATTCGAACAATTCTTCACTGTTGGATGATCTAACTTTCTTAAATAACAAGAATGACGCAAATAAAAAAAACGAACATTCTTAAGTCTATTTTTGTCTCTAAAATTTCTACATTGTTGTACCCAGCATAAAAGGTTATTGAATATTGCATATAATAGTAAAATTTATTGTTATTTTAGAAGTTACGATTTTATCTTTCATCACGGTGTTGCAGTATCAAAGTTTAAAGTTTCCATTGCGATTTTGGTCAATAAATTATCAACCATTTAATAATTCAATGTTGTATATATTGTGAAGTGAATGTCTCTGTTGGGTACAATTGCATACAGAACAGAAAAAACACTACAAAGACATCTCAACACACAAAAAACACAAACAAATAAATACGACCACACAGGCATATACAAAATCACATGTAATAGTTGCGACAAGTTCTACATTGGACAGACAGGCAGATCATTCCAAACACGCTACAAAGAACACATTAAAGCAATAACCAGAGGACACAATACATTTACATACGCCGGTTACATAACCAATGCTAACTATACATACAATAACATAAATGCGGACATGGAAATCCTACACATACAACCCAAGAACCAAAAACTCAACACACTAGAACAATACGAAATATACAAACACACTAAAACACACCCTGATCAAATTCTCAACACACAGATCAATTTCAGTACACACACACACACACACTATTTGACTCCACTATTCGACACCTTTCAACATTCAAACGCACCTACAACACAGGCAGAGAAGTTCGAGATGACGCCGAGCTCTGGTAGGCTCTGAAGATGGTGTGATGATGCACCGAAACAGCTGTAAGCCGCACAGACTTACATAATTAACATGAGTAAGTCCACTAGTTAATCAATTACTTCAATTGTTTCCTATTCTAATTTCCGTTATTACGACCATATATTTCGTCAGTGAAATAAATGCTCTCGAATACAAGATTATTAATACATTTGCGTAATATGTAATGAGATTTCTTCAAGTCATTCCTCAAAATTTAGAGAAATGAATGTTTTATGATATAAAATTGCAGTGACAGATGTTCTACTATTCGGTGAAATAATTTAGACAGCAGAATTGTAGACCATTATCTGAAGTTAACTGTGTATTTAACTTCAGTTGTGTAATTTGAGCAACCTAATCTAAACACAAAAATGTGAGGTTTTGATCGTTAATATAACCAAAGTAGTGAAACTAAGGAATAATTAGTTAAGTCTTAAGGGAAACATGGATAGAATCAACCACTAAAACGAAAACTAGTAAAGAGAATTAAAGTAAATTAGAAATGGTACTGGCAAGTAAAGTATATTGAGTGTTTTATGTACTAGAGAGCGGAAGAATCTGGAAAGTGCAGTAGAGAAAAAGTGAAAGCATTCCTCACTACATACTCACCTCAGTACTACTACATACTTACCTTACTACTACTACATACTCATCTCACTACTACTACATACTCACCTGACTACTAATACATACTTACCTCACTACTACTACATACTTACCTCACTACTACTACATACTCATCTCACTATTACTACATATTCACCTCACTATTACTTCATACTCACCTCACTACTACTACATAACTTATCTCACTACTACTACTACATACTTACCTCAATACTTCTACATACTTACCTCACTAATACTACATAATTAATTCACTACTACATACTTACCTCACTACTATGAAATACTTAACTCACCACTACTACATACTTACCTCACTACTACTATATACTTATCTCACTACTACTACTACATACTTACCTCAATATTACTACATACTTACCTCCCCAATACTACATACTTACCTCACTACTACTACATACTTACCGCACTACTACTACATACTAACCTCACTACTACTACATACTTACCTCACTAATATGACATACTTACCTCACTACTACTATATACTTACCTCACTACTATGAAATACTTAACTCACCACTATTACATACTTACCTCACTACTACTACATACTCACCTCACTACTCCTACATACTCATCTCAGTACTACTACATACTCTCCTCACTACTACTACATACTCACATAACTACTACTACATACTCATCTCACTACTACTACATACTCACCTCACTACTACTACTACATACTTACCTCACTACTACTACATACTCACGTCACTACTACTACATACTTACCTCACTACTACTATATACTTACGTCACTACTGCTACATACTCACCTCATTACTGCTAAAACTCTCCTCACTACTACTACATACTTACCTCACTACTACTACATACTTACGTCACTACTAATACAAACTCACCTCATTACTACTACATACTTACCTCACTACTACTACATACTTACCTCACTGCAACTAAATACTTACCTCACTACTCCTACATACTCATCTCAATACTACTCCATACTCACATCCCTACTATTACATACTCACCTCACTACTACTACATACTCACCTCACTACTACTACATACTCATCTCACTATTACTACATACTCACCTCACTATTACTTCATACTCACCTCACTACTACTACTACATAACTTATCTCACTACTACTACATACTTACCTCAATACTTCTACATACTTACCTCACTAATACTACATACTTACCTCACTACTACTACATACTTACCTCACTACTATGAAATACTTAACTCACCACTACTACATACTTACCTCACTACTATGAAATACTTAACTCACCACTACTACATACTTACCTCACTACTACTACATACTTACCTCACTACTACTACATATTTACGTCACTACTAATACAACCTCACATCATCACTGCTACATACTTACCTCACTACTACTACAAACTCACCTCACTACTACTACATACTTACATCACTACAGACTCACCTCACTACTACT
Organism: Periplaneta americana; assembly: GCF_040183065.1. Taxonomy (NCBI): domain Eukaryota; kingdom Metazoa; phylum Arthropoda; class Insecta; order Blattodea; family Blattidae; genus Periplaneta; species Periplaneta americana. The sequence continues at coordinate 141,079,586 of NC_091132.1, forward strand.
ACATACTCACCTCACTAATACTACATACTCACCTCACTACTACTACATACTCACCTTACTACTACTACATACTCACCTCACTACAACTACATTCTCACCTCAATACTACTACATACTCACCTCACTACTACTACATACTCATCTCACTACTACTACATACCCATATCACTACTAATATATACTCACCTCACTACTACTACATACTTACCTCACTACTACTACATACTCACCTTACTACTACTGCATACTTACCTCACTACCACTACAAAATTATTTCACTACTACTACATATTTACCTCACTACTACATACTCACCTCACTACTACTACTTACTCACCTCACTACTACAAAATACTCACCTTACTACTACTACATACTCACCTCCCTACTACTACTTACTCACCTCACTACTACTACATACTCACCTCACTACTACTACATACTCATCTCACTACTACTACATACTCACTTCACTACTACTACATACTCACCTCACTACTACTAAATACTCACCTCACTACTACTACACACAGCACTACTACTGCATTCCTCACTACATACTCACCTCACTACTACTACATACTCACCTCACTAATACTACATACTCACCTCACTACTACTGCATACTCACATCACTTCTACTACACTCACCTCACTACTACTACATACTTAACTCCCTACATACCTACCTGACTACTACTACATACTCATCTCACTATTACTACTACTAGATACTCACCTCACTACTACTACATACCTCACTACATACTCATCTCACTACTACTACACTCACCTCACAACTACTACATACTTATCTCACTACAACAAAACACTTACCTCATTATTACTACATACTTACCTCACTAATACTACATACTTACCACACTACTACTACATACTTACATCACTACTACTACACAGTAACCTCACTACTACTACATACTTACCATACTACTACTACATACTCAACTCACTACTACTACTACATACTCATCTTACCACTACTGCATACTCACCTCACTACTAGTACATACTCACCTCACTAATACTACATACATAACTCTCTACTACTACTTACTCACCTCACTACTACATACTCAACTCACTACTACTACATACTCACCTCACTACTACTACATACTCACCTCACCAGTACTACATACTCACCTCCCTACTACTACTTACTTACATCACTACTAATACACACTCACCCCTCTACTACTACATACTCACCCCACTACTACTACATACGCACCTCACTCCTACTACATACCTACCTCCCTACTACTACATACTTACCTCACAACTACTACATACCCACCTAACTTACTATATACTTACCTCACTACTACTATATTATTACTTCACTACTAAAACATACATACGTCACTAAAACTACATACTTACCTCTCTACTACTATATACTCACCACATTACTACCACATTCTCACTTTACTACTACATACTTACCTCACTACCACCACATACTCACCTCACTACTACTACAACTTACCTCACTACTACTACATACTTATCTCACTACTACTACATACTTATCACTACATACTCAATCACAACTACTACATAATTACCTCTTTACTACTACATACTTACCTCACTACTACTACATACTTACCTCACACTACAAAATACTTACCTCACTACATATTTACCTCACTACTACTACTACATACTTACCTCACTACTACAACATACGTACATCACTACAACAACATACGCACCTCACTACTACATACTCACCTCACTACTGGTACATACTCACCTCACTACTACTACGTACCCATCTCACTACATACTTACCTCACTACTACTACGTACCTCATTACTACTACACACTCACCTCACCACTACTACATACTCACCTCACTACTACTACATAATTAACTTACTACTGCTACATACTCATCTCACTACTCCTACATACTTACTTCACTAATATTACATACTTAACTCACTACTACTACATACCCACTTTACTGCTACTACATACTTCCCTCACTACTACTACATACTTACCTCACTACTACTACCACATACTCATCCCACTACTACTACATACTTACCTCACTATTACTACATACTCATCTCACTACTACTACATAATCACCTCACTACTATTACATACTCACCTCACTACTACTACTTCATACTCAACCCACTACTACTTATTACTTACCTCACTACTACTATATGCTTACCTCACAACTACTACATACTCACCTCACTACTGCTATATACTTACTTCACTACTACTACTACATACTTACCTCACTACTACTACATACTTACGTCACTTCTGCTGCATACTTACCTCACTACTACTGCACTCTTCACTACATACTCACCTCACTACTACTACATAGTCACCTCACTACTGCTAATTACTTGCTTTACTACTAATACATACTCATCTCACTACTAATACATACTCACCTCACTACTAATACTACACACTCACCTCACTAGTACTACATACTTACCTCACTACTACTACATAATTACCTCAGTACTACTACATACTCACCTCAATACTACTACATACTTACCTCATTACTACTACATACTCATCTCACTACTACTACATAATCACCCCACTACTACTACTATATACTCACCTCACTACTACTGCATACCTCAGTACATACTTACCTCACTACTGCTACATCTTACCTCACTACTACTACATACTCATCTCACTATTACTACATACTCACCTCACTATTACTACCTTCTCACCTCACTACTACTACATAACTTATCTCACTACTACTACATATTTACCTCAACACTACTACTCAATTACTCCCCTAATACTACATACTTACCTCACTACATACTCACCTCACCACTACTACATATTTACCTAAACACTACTACTTAATTACTCCCCTAATACTACATACTTACCTCACTACATACTCACCTCACTACTAATACATACTAACCTCACTACTACTACATACTTACCTCACTACTATGACATACTTACCTCACTACTACTACATACTTACCTCACTACTCCTACATACTTATCACACTACTACTACATACTTACCTCAATACTACTACATACTTACCTCACTAATACTACATACTTACCTCACTACTACTACATACCTACCGCACTACTACTACATACTCACCTCACTACTACTACATACTTACCTCACTAATACGACATACTTACCCCACTACTACAACATACTCTCCTCACTACTACCACATACTCACCTCACTACTACATACTCATCTCACTACTACTACATACTCACCTCACTACTACTACATACTCACATCAATACTATTATATACTCACCTCACTACTCCTACATACTCATGTCACTACTACTACTTGTTCACCTCACTACTACTACATACTCACCACACTACTACTACATACCTCACTACTACTACATACTCATCTCACTACAACTATATACTCACATCACTACTACTACATACTCACCTCACTACTACTTCTTACTTACCTCACTACTACTACATACTCACCACACAACTAATACATACTCACCTCACTACTACTACATATTTACCTCACTACTACTACATACTTACCTCACTACTACTATATACTTACGTCACTACTGCTACATACTCACCTCATTACTGCTACATACCTCAATACTATTACATACTTACCTCACTACTATTACATACTTACGTCACTACTACTACATACTCACCTCATTACTTCTACATACTTACCTCACTACTACTACATACTTACCTCACTGCTGCTACATACTTACCTCACTACTACAACATACTCACCTCACTACTACTACATTCTCACCTCACTACTACTACATACTTACCTCACTACATACTCACCTCACTACTACTACATACTCACCTCACTAATACTACATAGTCACCTCACTACTACTACATACTCACCTCAATACTACTACATACTCACCTCGCTACTACTACATACTCATGTCACTACTACATACTCACCTCACTACTACTACATACGCACCTCACTCCTACTACATACTTACCTCCCTACTACTAGATACTTACCTCACAACTACTACATACTCACCTAACTTACTATATACTTATCTCACTACTACTATATTCTTACCTCACTACTACTACATACATACGTCACTACAACTACGTACTTACCTCTCTACTACTATATACTCACCACATAACTACCACATTCTCACTTTACTACTACATACTTACCTCACTACCACTACATACTCACCTCACTATTACTACATACTTACCTCACTACTACTACATACTTATCTCACTACTACTGCATACTTATCACTACATACTCAATCACACCTACTACATAATTACCTCACTACTACTACATACTTACCTCACTACTACTACATACTTACCTCACACTACTAAATACTTACCTCACTACATATTTACCTCACTACTACTACTACATACTTACCTCACTACTACAACATACGTACATCACTACCACTACATACGCACCTCACTACTACATACTCAACTCACTACTGGTACATACTCACCTCACTACTACTACGTACCCATCTCACTACATACCTACCTCACTACTACTACATACCTCACTACTAATACACACTCACCTCACCACTACTACATACTCACCTCACTACTACTACATACTTACCTTACTACTGCTACATACACATCTCACTACTCCTACATACTTACTTCACTAATATTACATACTTACCTCACTACTACTACATACCCACCTTACTACTACTACATACTTACCTCACTACTACTACATACTCATCTCTATACTACTACATACTTACCTCACTACTACTACACACTTACCTCACTACTACTACTAATACATACTCATCCCACTACTACCACATACTTACCTCACTATTACTACATACTCATCTCACTTCTACTACATTAACACCTCACTACTATTACATACTCACCTCACTACTACTACTTCACACTCAACCCACTACTACTTATTACTTACCTCACTACTACTACATGCTTACCTCACAACTACTAAATACTCACCTCACTACTTCTACATACTTACTTCACTACTACTACTACATACTTACGTCACCACTACTACATACTTACGTCACTACTGCTGCATACTTACCTCACTACTACCGCATTCTTCACTACATACTCACCTCACTACTACTACATTGTCACCTCACTACTGCTAATTACTTGCCTTACTACTAATACATAATCATCTCACTACTAATACATACTCACCTCACTACTACTACTACATACACACCTCACTAGTACTACATACTTACCTCACTACTACTACATAATTACATCAGTACTACTACATACTCACCTCAATACTTCTACATACTTACCTCATTACTACTACATACTCATCTCACTACTACTACATAATCACCTCACTACTACTACTACTATATACTCACCTCACTACTACTGCATATCTCACTACATACTCACCTCAGTACTACTGCATACTTCACCTTATTACTACTACTACTACTACATACTCATCTCACTACTACTACATACTCACCTCACTACTAATACATACTTACCTCACTATTACTGCATACGTACCTCACTACTACTACATATTCATCTCACTATTACTACATACTCACCTCACTATTACTACATTCTCACCTCACTGCTACTACATAATTTATCTCACTACTACTACATATTTACCTCGACACTACTACATAATTACCTCACTAATACTACATACTTACCTCACTACATACTCACCTCACTACTAATACATACTAACCTCACTACTACTACATACTTACCTCACTACTATGACATACTTACCTCACTACTACTACATACTTACCTCACTACTACTACATACTTATCACACTACTACTACATACTTACCTCAATACAACTACATACCTACCTCACTAATACTACATACTTACCTCACTACTACTTCATACCTACCGCACTACTATTAAATAATCACCTCACTACTACTACATACTTACCTCACTAATATGACATACTTACCTCACTACTATAACATACTCTCCTCACTAATACTACATATTCACCTCACTACTACATACTCATCTCACTAGTACTACATACTCACCTCACTACTGTTACATACTCACATCAATACTATTATATACTCACCTCACTACTCCTACATACTCATGTCACTGCTACTACTTGTTCACCTCACTACTACTACATACTCACCTCACTACTACTACATACTTACCTCACTACTACTACATACTCATCTCACTACTACTATATACTCACATCACTACTTCTACATACTCACATCACTACTACTTCTTACTTACCTCACTACTACTACATACTCACCTCACAACTACTACATACTCACCTCACTACTACTACATATTTACCTCACTACTACTACATACTTACCTCACTACTACTATATACTTACGTCACTACTGCTACATACTCACCTCATTACTGCTACATACCTCACTACTACTACATACTTACCTCACTACTACTACATACCTACGTCACTACTACTACATACTCACCTCATTACTTATACATACTTACCTCACTACTACTACATACTTACCTCACTGCTACTACATACTAACCTCACTACTACAACATACTCACCTCACTACTACTTCATACTCACCTCACTACTACTACATACTTACCGCACTACATACTCACCTCACTACTACTACATACTCACCTCACTAATATTACATAGTCACCTCACTACAACTACATACTCTCCTTAATACTACCACATACATCACTACTACTACATACTCACCACAATACTACTACATACTCACCTCGCTACTACTACATACTCATCTCACTACTACTACATACTCACCTCACTACTACTACATACTCACCTCACTACTACTACATACTTACCTCACTACTACTACATACTCACCTTACTACTACTGCATACTTACCTCACTATTACTACAAACTTATTTTACTACAATTACATACTTACCTCACTACTACTACATACTCATCTCACTACTACTACTTACTCACCTCACTACTACAACATACTCACCTTACTTCTACTACATACTCACCTCAATACTACTACATAATCACCTCACTACTACTACATACTCACCTCACTACTACTACATACTCATCTCACTACTAATAAATAGTCACCTCACCACTACTACATACTTACCTAACTACTACTACATACTTATCTCACTACTACTACATACTTACCTCAATATTACTAAATACTTACCTCACCAATACTACATACTTACCTCCTTACTAATACATACTTACCGCACTACTACTACATACTAACCTCATTACTAATACATACCTACCTCACTAATATGACATACTTACCTCACTACTACTACTACATACTCACCTCACTACTACTAAATACTCACCTCACTACTACTACATACTCATCTCAGTACTACTACATACTCATCTCACTACTACTACATACTCACCTCACTAATACATATTCATCTCACTACTACTGCATACTCACGTCACTACTACTACATACTCACCTCACTAATAATACATATTGACCTCACTACAGCTATATACTCACCTCACTGCTTCTACATACTTAACTCACCACTATTATTTACTCATCTCACTACTACTACACACTCACCTCACTACTACTACATACTTACTTACTCACCACACTACTACAACATACTCACCATACTACTACCACATACTCATCTCACTAGTACTACATACTCACGTCACTACTACTACATACTCACCTCACTACTTCTACATATTCACCACACTACTGCTATATACTCACCTCACTACTACTACATACTTAACTCACTACTACTACATACTCATCTCACTACTACTACACACTCACCTCACTACTACTACATACTCACCCCACTACTACTACATACTCTACTCACTACTACTACTTACTTACCTCACTACTACTACATACTCACCTCACAACTACTACTTACACGCCTCACTACTACTACATATTTACCTCACTAATACTACATACTTACCTGACTACTACTACATACTTATGTCACTACTGCTACATAATCACCTCATTACTGCTACATACTTATCCTCACTAGTACTACATACTTACCTCACAGCTACTACATAGCTACCTCACTACTACTACATACTCACCTCACTACTACTACGTACTCACCTCACTACTTCTACATACTTACCTCACTACATACTCACCTCACTACTACTACATACATACCTCACTACATACTCAACTCACTACTACTACATACTCATCTTACTACTACTACTCACCTCACTACTACTACATATTCACCTCACTACTACTACATACGTACCACACTACTACTACATACTCACCTTTGTACTACTGCATACTTACCTCGCTACTACTACAAACTTATTTCACTACTACTACATACTTACCTCACTACATACTTACCTCACTACTACTACATACTTATGTAACTACTGCTACATACTCACCTTATTACTGCTACATACTTATCCTCACTAGTACTACATACTTTCCTCACAGCTACTACATACCTACCTCACTAATACTACATACTCACCTCACTACTACTACATACTAACCTCACTACTACTACTACATACTTACCTCTCTACATACTCACCTCACTACATACTCACCTCACTACTACTACATACTCACCTCACTAATACTACATACTCATCTCACTACTACTACATACTCAACTTACTACTGCTACATACTCACCTCACTAATGCTACATACTCATCTCACTACTTCTACATACTCACCTCACTACTACTACCTACTCACCTCACTACTACTACATAATTACCTCACTACATACTCACCTCACTACTACTACATACATACCTCACTACATACTCACCTCACTACTACAACATACTCACCTCACTAATACTACATACTCATCTCACTACTACTACATACTCAACTTACTACTACTACATACTCCCCTTACTACTACTGCATACTTACCTCACTACTACTACTAACTTATTTCACTACTACTACATACTTACCTCACTACATACTTATCTCACTACTGGTAAATACTCACCTGATTACTGCTACATACTTATCCTCACTAGTACTACATACTTAACTCACAGCTACTACATACTTACCTCACTACTACTACTACTACGTACTCACCTTACTACTACTGCATACTTACCTCACTACTACTACAAACTCACTTCACTACTACTACATACTTACCTCACTACATACTCACCTCACTACTACTACATACATACCTCACTACATACTCACATCACTACTACCACATACTCACCTCACTAATACTACACACTCACCTCACTACTACAACATACTGACCTCACTACTACTACATAATCATCTCACTACTACTACATACCCACTTCACTACTACTACATACTCACCTCACTACTACTATATACTCACCTCACTACTACATACTCACATCACTACTACTACATACTTAGCTCACTACTACTACATACTTCCTCACTACAACTACATAATCACCTCACTAATATTACATACTCACCTCACTACTAGTACATACTGACCTCACTACTACTACATAATCATCTCACTACTACTACATACCCACTTCACTACTACTACATACTCACCTCACTACTACTATATACTCACCTCACTAATACATACTCACATCATTACTACTACATTCTTAGCTCACTACTACTACATACTTCCTCACTACAACTACATACTCACCTCACTATTGCTACATACTCACCTCACTACTACTGCAGACTCACCTCACTACTACTGCATATTCACATCACTTCTACTACATACACACCTCACTACTACTACATACTTAACTCCCTACATACCTACCTCACTAGTACTACATACTCACCTCACTACTACCACTACTAGATACTCACCTCACTACTCCTACATACCTCACTACTTACTCAGCTCACTACTACTACACTCACCTCACTACTACTACATACTTATCTCACTACTACTACATACTTACCTCAATATTACTACATACTTACCTCACTAATACTACGGAATTACATCACTACTACTACATACTTAACTCACAACTACTACACAGTAACCTCACTACTACTACATACTTACCTTAGTACTAATACATACTCAACTCACTGATATTACATACTCACCTTACCACTACTGCATACTCACCTCACTAATACTACATACTCGCCTCACTAATAAAACATACTTAACTCACTACTACTACATACTCACCTCACTACTACTACATACTCACCTCACTACTACTACATACTCACCTCACTGCTACTACATACTCACCTCACTACTACTACATACTTACATCACTACTAATACACACTCACCCGTCTACTACTACATACTCACCTCACTACTACTACATACTCACCTCACTCCAACTACATACTTACTTCCCTACTACTACATACTTACCTCACTACTACAACATACTTACCTACTACTACTACATACTTATCACAACATACTCAATCACTACTACTACATAATTACCTCACTACTACTACATACTTACTTCACTACTACTACATACTTACCTCACTACTAATACATACTTACCTCACACTACTAAATACTTACCTCACTACATATTTACCTCACTACATACTTACCTCACTACTACTACGTACCTCACTACTACTACACACTCACCTCACCACTATTACATACTCACCTCCCTACTACTACATACTTACCTTACTACTGCTACATACTCATCTCACTACTCCTTCAATCTTACCTAACTACTACTACATACTTACTTCACTACTACTACATACTCACCTTACTAGTACTAAATACTTACCTCACTACTACTACATACTCATCTCTCTACTACTACATACTTACCTCACTACAACAACATACTTACCACACTACTACCACATACTCACCTCACTACTACCACATACTCACCTAACTACTACTACATACTTACCTCACTACGACTACATACTCATCCCACTACTACTACATACATACCTCACTATTACTACATAATCATCTCTCTACTACTACATAATCACCTCACTACTATTACATAGTCACCTCACTACTACTACTACATATACACCCCACTACTACTTATTACTTACCTCACTACTACTACATGCTTACCTCTCAACTACTACATACTCACCTCACTACTGCCATATACTTACTTCTCTACTACTACTACATACTTACCTCACTACTACTACATACTTACAGCATTACTACTACATACTTACCTCACTACTACTGCATACTTTACTACATACTCCCCTCACTACTACTACATACTCACCTCACTACTGCTAAATACTTACCTTACTACTAATACATACTCATCTCACTACTAATACATACTCACCTCACTACTACTATATACTTTCCTCACTACTACTACATAATTACCTCAGTACTACTACATACTCTCCTCACTACTACTACATACTTACCTCAATACTACTACTTACTCATCTCACTACTACTACATAATCACCTCACTACTACCACTAAATACTCACCTCAGTACTACTGCATACCTCACTACATACTCACCTCAGTACTGCTACATACTTACCTTATTACTACCACATACTCATCTCACTACTACTACATACTCACCTTACTACTAATACATACTTACCTCACTACTAATACATACTTACCTCACTACTACTACATACTCATCTCACTATTACTACATACTCACCTTACTATTACTACATACTCACCACACTATTAGTACATAACTTATCTCACTACTACTACATACTTACCTCAATACTACTACATACTTAACTCACTAATACTACATCTTACCTCACTACATACTCACCTCACTACTACTAAATACTAACCTCACTACTACTACATACCTCACTACAAACTCACCTCACTACTACTACACTCACCTCACTATTACTACTACATACTTATCTCACTAGTAGTACATACCTACCTCAATATTACTACATAGTTACCTCACTAATACTACATACTTACCTCACCACTACTACATGCTTACCTCACTACTACTACACAGTAATCTCACTACTACTACATACTTACCCCACTACTACTACATACTCACTTCACTACTACTACATACTCACCTTACTACTAATGCATACTCACCTCACTAATACTACATAATTAAATCACTACTACTACTTACTCACCTCACTACTACATACTCACTTCACTACTAATATATACTCACCTCACTACTACAACATACTTACATCACTATTAATACACACTCACCCCTCTACTACTACATACTCTCCTCACTACAACTACATACTCACCTCACTCCTACTACATACTTACCTCCCTACTACTACATACTTACCTCACAACTACTACATACTCACCTCACTTACTATATACTTACCTCACTACTAATACATACTTACCTCACTACTACTACATACTTACGTCACTACAACTACATACTTACCCCACTACTACTATATACTCACTTCACTACTACCACATACTCACTTTACTACTACATACTCACCTCACTTACTATATACTTACCTCACTACTAATACATACTTACCTCACTACCACTACATTCTCACCTCACTACTACTACATACTTACCTCACTACTACTAGATACTTACCTCACTACTACTACATACTTACCAATACATACTCAATCATTACCAGTACATAATTACATCACTATTACTATATACTTACCTCACTTCATTTTTACCTCACTACATACTTACCTCACTACTACTACTACATACTTACCTCACTACTACTTACGTACTCACCTCACTACTACTACATACTCACCTCACTACTGCTACATACTTACCTCACTAATACTACGTACCCATCTCACTACATACTTACCTCACTACTACTACATACCTTACTACTACTACACATTCACCTCACCACTACTACATACTCACCTCACTACTACTACATACCTACCTTACTATTGCTACATACTGATCTCACTACTCCTAAATACTTACCTCACTACTACTACATACTCACCCTACTACTGCTACACTCTTATCTCACTACTACTACATACTCACCTCACTACTACTACATACATACCTCACTACATACTAACCTCAATACTACTACATACTCACCTCACTACTAGTACATACTCATCTCACTACTACTACATACCTAACTCACAACATACTTACCTCACTATTACTACATACTCATCTCACTACTACTACATAATAACTATTACATACTCACCTCACTGCTACTACTACTACATACTCACCCCATTACTACTACATATTTACCTCACTACTACTGCATACTCACCTCCTTATTACTACACACTCACCTCACTACTACTACATTTTTACCTCACTATTACTACATACTCATCTCACTTCTACTACATACTTACCTCACTATAACTACATACTCACTTCACTACTACTACATGCTTACCTCACAACTACTACATACTCACCTCACTACTGCTATATACTTACTTCACTACCACTAGTACATACTTACCTCACTACTACTACATACTTACGTCACTACTACTACATACTTTCCTCACTACTACTGCATTCCTCACTACATACTCACCTCACTACTACTACATACTCACCTCTCTACTGCTAAATAGTTACCTTACTACTACTACATACTCATCTCACTAATACTACATACTCATCTCACTACTACTACTACATACTCACCTCACTACTAATACATACTTACCTCACTACTAATACTAACTTACCTCACTACTACTACATACTCATCTCACTATTACTACATACTCACCTCACTATTACTACATACTCACCTCACTATTACTACATACTCACCTCACTACTACTACATAACTTATCTCACTACTACTACATACTTACCTCAATACTACTGCATACTTAACTCACTAATACTGCATACTTACCTTACTACATACTCACCTCAATACTACTACATACTAACCTCAGTACTACTACATACCTCACTACAAACTCACCTGACTACTACTACACTCACCTCACTACTACTACTACATACTTATCTCACTACTAGTACATACTTACCTCAATATTACTACATACTTACCTCACTAATACTATATATTTAACTCACTACTACTACATACTTACCTCACTACTCCTACACAGTAATCTCACTACTTCTACATACTTACCTCACTACTACTACATACTCAACTCACTACTACTACATACTCACCTTACTACTATTGCATACTCACCTCACTACTACTACATACTCACCTCACTAATACTACATAATTAACTCACTACTACTACTTACTCACCTCACTACTACATACTCATCTCACTACTAATATATACTCACCTCACCACTACTACATACTTACGTCACTACTAACACACACTCAACCCTACTACTACTACATACTCACCTCACTACTACTACTACATATACACCTCACTCCTACTACATACTTACCTCCCTACTACTACATACTTACCTCACAACTACTAAATACTCACCTCACTTTCTATATACTTACCTCACTACTACTACATACTTACCTCACTACTACCATATACTTACGTCAATACAACTACATACTTACCTCACTACTGCTATATACTCACCTCACTACCACCACATACTCACTTTACTACTACATACATACCTCACTACCACTACATTCACACCTCACTACTACTACATACTTACCTCACTACTACTAGATACTTACCTCACTACTACTACATACTTACCACTACATACTCAATCATTACTAGTACATAATTACATCACTATTACTACATACTTACCTCACTACTACTACATACTTACCAGAAACTACTAATTACTTACCTCACTACATATTTACCTCACTACATACTTACCTCACTACTACTACTACATACTTACCTCACTACTACTAGATACTTACCTCACTACTACTACATACTTACCAATA